>NW_026576875.1:0-63394 GCF_028641065.1 Leucoraja erinaceus
TAGGAGCAGGGAGGTTCCACTGCAGTTGTACAGGGTCTTGGTGAGACCACACCTGGAGTATTGCGTACAGTTTTGGTCTAATAATCTGAGGAAGGACATTCTTGCCATAGAGGGAGTACAGAGAATGTACACCAGACTGATTCCTGGGATGTCAGGACTTTCATATGAAGAAAGACTGGAGAGACTCGGCTTGCAATCGCTGGAATTTAGAAGATTGAGGGGGGATCTTACAATTTTTACACAGAGAGTGGTGAATCTCTGGAATTCTCTGCCACATAATGTAATTGAGGCCAGTTCATTGGCTATATTTAAGAGGGAGTTAGATGTGGCCTTTCTGGCTAAAGGCTAAAGAGAAGGCAGGTACAGGATACTGAGTTGGATGATCAGCCATAATCATATTGAATGGCGGTGCAGGCTCGAAGGGCCGAATGGCCTACTCCTACTCCTACACTATTTTCTATGTTTCTATGTACCTGCGTGCCTCCGCAAGGTTGGGGAATCCCCTCTACCCGGGGATTCCCATACCGGCGCTACCAGCGGGAGTTCTTAGTAGCGCTAATGCATTTAAATTCAATGGCATCTCGCTACTTACGGCGTTGATTCCAGTGGACTTCCTGATGCAGGCGAGTTCATAAATGCTGTATCTTACTGTTGGTCTTTGTGCCGTTCGCAACATGTCGCTGTAGGTAGGCGCCATCTTTGTTTATGCTTGTGTATTCTTTGTCTCTGTGTGTGCACACACGTGTGTTTCTTCCTCTGTCTGTAAGCTGTGTGCAAACAATGAACATAGAACAGTAATGAAGGAACAGGCCCTTCGGCCCACAACGTCCGTGCCAAACATATTGCCAACGTAAACTAATCTCCTCTGTCTGCCTGAATGTAATCCATTTCCCTCCATTCCCTGCATATCAATGTGTCTATCCAAAGCCACTTGGTGCATTTTCCTATGGGGTGGGATCCAACCTATCTAAAATGTAACAAACTGTTGATATCTCACAAACAAATATGACACGGGAGGTTGGAAACAGGTATTACCAGGTGCAACGATATTGCCTGAACATGCCAGGCTCAGCATTGTTGGACGTCTAATACCTGTCTCCCCTATTGCACAAGTTCAGGAGTGTTTGCACTTAATAATCCAGACAGCACTATGTCAAACATCCTCTGCACCCTCTCCAAATTTACATCCATCCTGTAATGGGGTGACTAGAATTGCACACTGTACTCCAAATACGGCCTGACCAAAGTCCTATAAAGCTGCATCCCGACTCTTGTACTCAATGCCCTGATCTATTAAAACCAGCATACAATATGCCTTCTTTCCCACTATCCACACATTGCTGCTTTCAAGGAGTTAAGGCCATGCATCCTTGGAGGGGCTCCAGGTGTTACAAGACCAGCTGTGGGTGACACTCCGGGGTACAAAGGCCGAGTGTTGGCTGCATGAGGCAAGGAGACACAACGTTCACAGGTTGATGTGTTCAGATCCAGATGTCAATGGAGTGGGCGCTGGAGGCCCTGTGGCAGCCTGGGGCTCCATTAGATCATGCACATCTCCAGGTGGATGACCATGTGGATCGGACGCTGCCTGCAGCACCATGGAGCTGAGCAGCAGTGGAGGACGTTGACAACATTGACTAACCAGGCTGACACCTGCAACTCCAAACCAGAGCCACCGCCAGGTCACTGGCCTTTATAATGAGTTGAGACTCCAACATTTGGACATACAAAATGACACCGTAATCTTGGCAAATCTTGTGTACTGCCTCGGTGCATCCTGGGCTCTTGTACTTAAGTACGGTTGTGTTCCTGATGTGATCAATCCCTGTACATGAATGTTGTTAAGAGTCAGGCCTTAATTGTATATTTTCCCCTTACAATCAACCTCTCAAAATGCAACACCTCACAGTTGTCCAGATTAAACTCCATCTGCCATTTCTCAGCCCTTTTCTATAGCTAATTAATATCACACCGTATATTCATCACAGTCTGAAAGCCAACAATTGTTTATCAAGTCTGCAAACTTACTGAATCCATCTACATTTACATCCAAGTCATTTATATACATTACAAACCACTGTCGAAGCCCCACTTGGAGCATTAAGTCACTCTGTTAGAGTACATTTACTATGTAGCAACAAAAGGAGTGCAGAGAAGATTTACGATGATGTTGCCAGGTCTCAAGGGCTTGAGTTATTAGGCGAGGTTGGGCCGGCTTGGACTTTATTCCCTGGGCGGTGAGGTGATCTTAAAGAGGTGTATAAGATCATGAGGGGAATAGATGGTGTGAATGCACAGTCTTTTACCCAGGATAGAGGAATCAAGAACCAGATGTCATTGGTTTAAGGTGAAAGAGGAAAGGTTTGCAGTGCATTGCAGTATAATGTGGATAATGCAGTATAATGTGGATAAATGTGAGGTTATCCATTTTGGTGGCAAAAACGGGAAAGCAGACTATTATCTAAATGGTGGCCGATTGGGAAAGGGGGAGATGCAGCGAGACCTGGGTGTCATGGTACACCAGTCATTGAAGGTAGGCATGTAGGTGCAGCAGGCAGTAAAGAAAGCGAATGGTATGTTAGCTTTCATTGCAAAAGGATTTGAGTATAGGAGCAGGAAGGTTCTACTGCAGTTGTGTACTTGGTGAGAGCACACCTGGAGTATTGCGTACAATTTTGGTCTCCAAATCTGAGGAAGGACATTATTGCCATAGAGGGAGTGCAGAGACAGTTCACCAGACTGATTCCTGGGATGTCAGGACTGTCTTATGAAGAAAGACTGGATAGACTTGGTTTATACTCTCTAGAATTTAGAAGATTGCGAGGGGATCTTATAGAAAGGTACAAAATTCTTAAGGGGTTGGACAGTCTAGATGCAGGAAGATTGTTCCCGATGTTGGGGAAGTCCAGGACAAGGGGTCACAGCTTAAGATAAGGGGGGGAAATCCTTTAAAACCGAGATGAGAAGAACTTTTTTCACACAGAGAGTGGTGAATCTCTGGAACTCTCTGCCACAGAGGGTAGTTGAGGCCAGTTCATTGGCTATATTTAAGAGGGAGTTAGATGTGGCCCTTGTGGCTAAGGGGATCAGGGGGTATGGAGAGAAGGCAGGTACGGGATACTGAGTTGGATGATCAGCCATGATCATATTGAATGGCGGTGCAGGCTCGAAGGGCCGAATGGCCTACTTCTAATTTCTATGTTTCTATGTTTCTATGTTTAATAAGTACCTGAGGAACAACTTTGAAACACAGAGCTGGGACGTGAAAAGGTTTTTCCAGTAATGGTGGAGTCCAGAACCAGAGCGCACAGATGCAGAATAAAAAGACGATCTTTTAGAATGGAGATAAGGAAGAATTAATTTTGCCAGAGGTTGGTGAATCTGGAATTCATTGCCACAGACAGCTGTGGAGGACAACATTGGGTATTTTTAAAGTGGAGTTTAATAGGTTCTTGATTAGATAGGATGTCAAAGGTTAAGGGGCAAAGGTAGGAGAATGGGATTGAGAGGGAAGGATAGATCAGCCATGATTGGAATGCGGAGTAGACTCGACAGGTGAATGGTCTAAATCTGCTTCCATGCCTTATGGTATAGATAGCTGGGATCAACTGGAGGAGTTTTGGGAATTAAGGAGCTTACTGAAGAAGGAATAAGGAGCGGTGTGAAGACGGGGGCTGCTGTGTTTGTGGGGGGGCTGCTGTGTTTGTGGGCGGAGGCTGCTGTGTTTGTGGGCGGGGGCTGCTGCTGTGTTTGTGGGCGGGGGCTGCTGTGTTTGTGGGCGGGGGCTGCTGTGTTTGTGGGCGGGGGCTGCTGTGTGTTTGAGGGCGGGGGCTGCTGTGTTTGTGGGCGGGGGCTGCTGTATTGCCGTGCAGGGAGGGCGACCACCACGACGAGCCGAGTGCAGCCGGGGCTGGGAGCCACTGAGTGGGACAGGCTCCGGAATTCGGAGCCGGAGCCATTGAGCCCTGTATTGCCCCCCCCCCCCCCCCCCCACCACCACTCCCCTCCCCCCACCCCCACCACTCCCCTACCCCCCACTACTCCCTCCCCCCACTAGCCCCACCACTGAGCCCACTCCCCCCCACTACCTCCCCACCACTCCACCCCTACTCCCCCCACCACTCCCCTCCCCCCACTACTCCCCACCCTCCCCCCACTACTCCCCCACCACTCCCACCCCCCACACATTCCCCCCCCCCCCCCACATTCCCCACAGCTCCCACAAACACACCCACCTCCCCACACACCCCCCTCCCCCACACACCCCCCCCTCCCCCACACATCCCCCTCCACACACACAACCTCACACACACCCCCCCCCCCAAACCCGTGCCCCCCCCCCACACCCCCCTCCTGCACAAATCACACCTCCCCCACCCCATCCCCCCCATCCCCCCCCGCACCCCTCCCTCCTGGAGAATAACAGCAATAACTTTTAAAATATTTCACCGATCTTAAAAAAACTGGATGCAATTGCAGCAAAGGAGAATGGCCAGTACCATGGCGAAAAAGGTGTGACCTGTACAAAAAGGACGGGTTGCACTTGAATCTGAGGGGGACCAATATCCTGGCGGGGAGATTTGCAAAGGCTACTGGGGAGTCTTTAAACTAGAATGGTTGGGGGGAGGGACTCAAATAGAGAAAGCTAGTAGACAGTGTGTGAGGCAGGAGGCAGAGTAGGGAAGCACTCAGACCCAACATGTAGGGGTCTTAAATGGGTGAGCAGAGAGACAGAGGGGTGTAAAATGAGGGTAGAAGCAATAGGTAGCAAGGTGAAAAGGAAAAGTGGCAGGCAGCCAAATCCAGGGCAAAAATCAAAAAGGGCAATTTTTCAACAAAGGGGTGTGAGTGTTGTAAAAACAAGCCTGAAGGCTTTGTGTCTCAATGCAAGGAGCATTCGTAATAGGGTGGATGAGTTGAATGTGCAGATAGCTATTAATTACTAGGATATAGTTGGGATAGTCAAACAAGAGGACATGACTTCAGAATTAAGGGACAGAAGTTTAGGGGTAATATGACGGGGAACTTCTTTACTCAGAGAGTGGTAGCGGTGTGGAATGAGCTTCCAGTGGAAGTGGTGGAGGCAGATTCTTTGGTATCATTTAAAAATAAATTGGATAGGCACATGGATGAGAAGGGAATGGAGGGTTATGGTATGAGTGCAGCCAGGTGGACTAAGGGGAAAAAAAGTTGTTCGGCACGGACTTGTAGGGCCGAGATGGCCTGTTTCCGTGCTGTAATTGTTATACGGTTATATGGGATCACGGAGGCATGGCTCCAGGGTGACCAAGGCTGGGTGCTGAACATCCAGGGATATTCAATATTCAGGAGGGATAGACAGAAAGGAAAAGGAGGTGGGGTAGCGTTACTGGTTAGAGAGGTGATTTAAGCAATAGAAAGGAAGGACATTATCTTGGAGGATGTGGAATCAATATGGGTAGAGCTGCGAAACACTAAGGGGCAGAAAACGCTAGTGGGAGTTGTGTACAGGCCACCTAACAGTAGTAGTGGAGTTGGGGATGGCATCAAACAGGAAATGGGATGGCATCAAACCCATATAGATTGGGTGAATCAAATTGGCAGGGGTGCTGAGGAAGAGGATTTCTTGGAATGTATGCGGGATAGTTTTCTAAACCAACATGTAGAGGAACCAACGAGAGAGCAGGCTATTCTAGACTTGGTATTGAGTAATGAGGGAGTGTTAGTTAGCAGTGTTGTTGTGTGTGGCCCCTTGGGCAAGAGTGACCATAATATCATTAGGATGGAGAGTGACATAATTAATTCAGAAACAAGGGTTCTGAACTTAAAGAAAGGTAACTTTGAGGGTATGAGACGTGAATTGGCCAAAACTGGCAATTGATTCTTAAAGGGTTGACGGTGGATATGCAACGGAAGGCATTTAACGGCTGCATGGATGAACTACAACAATTGTTCATCCCAGTTTAGCAAAAGAATAAATCAGTGAAGATAGTGCATCCGTTGATAACAAGGGAAATCAGGGATAGTATCAAAAACAAAAGATGAAGCATACAAATTAGCCAGAAAAAACAGCCTTCCAGAGGAGTGGGAGAAATTCAGTCCAGCAGAGGAGGACAAAGGGCTTAATTAGGAAAGGGAAAATAGATTATGAAAGAAAACTGGCAGGGAACATAAAAATGGACTGCAACATTTTTATAGATATGTGAAGAGAAAAAGATTAGTTAAAACAAATGTAGGTCCCTTGCAGTCAGAAACAGGTGAATTGATCATGGGGAACAAGGACATGGCGGACCAATTGAATAACTACTTTGGTTCTGTCTTCACTTAGGAAGACTTAATTAATCTGCCGGAAATAGCAGGGGACCGGGGGTCAAATGAGATGGAGGAACTGAGTGAAATCCAGGTTAGCCGGGATGTGGTGTTAGGGAAATTGAATGGATTAAAGGCCGATAAATCCCCAGGGCCAGATCCCAGAGTGCTTAAGGAAGTAGCCCCAGAAATAGTGGATGCATTAGTGATAATTTTTCAAAACTCTTTAGATTCTGGAGTAGTTCCTGAGGATTGGAGGGTAGGTAATGTAACCCCTCTTTTTAAAAAGGGAGGGAGAGAGAAAATGGGAATTGCAGACCAGTTAATCTAACATCGGTAGTGGGGAAACTCCTAAAGTCAGTTATTAAAAATGGGATAGCAGCACATTTGGAAAGTGGTGAAATCATTGGACAAAATCAGCATGGATTTATGAAAGGTAAATCATGTCTGACGAATCTTATAGAATTTTTCGTGGATGTAACTAGTAGTGTGGATAAGGGAGAACCCGTGCATGTGTTATATCTGGACTTTCAGAAGGCTTTCAACAAGGTCCCACATAAGAGATTAATATACAAACTTAAAGCACACTGTTTTGGGGGTTCATTATTGATGTGGATAGAGAACTGGCTGGCAGACAGGAAGCAAAGAGTAGGAGTAAACGGGTCATTTTCAGAATGGCAGGCAGTGACTAGTGGGGTACCACAAGGCTCAGTGCTCGGAACCCAGCTATTTACAATATATATTAATGATTTGGACGAGGGAATTGAATGCAACGTCTCCAAGTTTGCGGATGACACGAAGCTGGGGAGCAGTGTCAGCTGTGTGGATGATGCTAGGAGGCTGCAAGGTGACTTGGATAGGCTGGGTGAGTGGGCAAATGCATGGCAGATGCAGTATAATGTGGATAAAAGTGAGGTTATCCACTTTGGTGGCAAAAACTGGAAAGTAGACTTTTACCTGAATGGTGGCCGATAAGGGAAAGGGGAGATGCAACGAGACCTGGGTGTCATGGTACACCAGTCATTGAAAGTAGGCATGCGGATGCAGCAGGCAGTGAAGAAAGCGAATGGTATGTTAGGATTCATAGCAAAAGGATTTGAGTATAGGAGCAGGGAGGTTCCACTGCAGTTGTACAGGGTCTTGGTGAGACCACACCTGGAGTATTGCGTACAGTTTTGGTCTAATAATCTGAGGAAGGACATTCTTGCCATAGAGGGAGTACAGAGAATGTACACCAGACTGATTCCCGGGATGTCAGGACTTTCATATGAAGAAAGACTGGAGAGACTCGGCTTGCAATCGCTGGAATTTAGAAGATTGAGGGGGGATCTTACAATTTTTACACAGAGAGTGGTGAATCTCTGGAATTCTCTGCCACATAATGTAATTGAGGCCAGTTCATTGGCTATATTTAAGAGGGAGTTAGATGTGGCCCTTGTGGCTAAAGGGATCAGGGGGTATTGAGCGAATGCAGGTACAGGATACTGAGTTGGATGATCAGCCATAATCATATTGAATGGCGGTGCAGGCTCGAAGGGCCGAATGGCCTACTCCTACACTATTTTCTATGTTTCTATGTACCTGCGTGCCTCCGCAAGGTTGGGGAATCCCCTCTACCCGGGGATTCCCATACCGGCGCTACCAGCGGGAGTTCTTAGTAGCGCTAATGCATTTAAATTCATTGGCAGCTCGCTACTTACGGCGTTGATTCCAGTGGATTTCCTGATGCAGGTGAGTTCATAAATGCTGTATCTTACTGTTGGTCTTTGTGCCGATCGCAACATGTCGCTGCAGGTAGGCGCCATCTTTGTTTATGCTTGTGTATTCTTTGTCTCTGTGTGTGCACACACGTGTGTTTCTTCCTCTGTCTGTAAGCTGTGGGCAAACAATGAACATAGAACAGTAATGAAGGAACAGGCCCTTCGGCTCACAACGTCCGTGCCAAACATATTGCCAACGTAAACTAATCTCCTCTGTCTGCCTGAATGTAATCCATTTCCCTCCATTTCCTGCATATCAATGTGTCTATCCAAAGCCACTTGGTGCATTTTCCTATGGGGTGGGATCCAACCTATCTAAAATGTAACAAACTGATGATATCTCACAAACAAATATGACACGGGAGGTTGGAAACAGGTATTACCAGGTGCAACGATATTGCCTGAACATGCCAGGCTCAGCATTGTAGGACGTCTAATACCTGTCTCCCCTATTGCACAAGTTCAGGAGTGTTTGCACGTAATAATCCAGACAGCACTATGTCAAACATTCTCTGCACCCTCTCCAAATTTACATCCATCCTGTAATGGGGTGACTAGAATTGCACACTGTACTCCAAATACGGCCTGACCAAAGTCCTATAAAGCTGCATCCCGACTCTTATACTCAATGCTCTGAAGATTGCGAGGGGATCTTATAGAAACGTACAAAATTCTTAAGGGGTTGGACAGGCTAGATGCAGGAAGATTGTTCCCGATGTTGGGGAAGTCCAGGACAAGGGGTCACAGCTTAAGGATAAGGGGGAAATCCTTTAAAACCGAGATGAGAAGAACTTTTTTCACACAGAGAGTGGCGAATCTCTGGAACTCTCTGCCACAGAGGGTAGTTGAGGCCAGTTCATTGGCTATATTTAAGAGGGAGTTAGATGTGGCCCTTGTGGCTAAGGGGATCAGGGGGTATGGAGAGAAGGCAGGTACAGGATACTGAGTTGGATGATCAGCCATAATCATATTGAATGGCGGTGCAAGCTCGAAGGGCCGAATGCCCGGTGGTCAAATGAGATGGAGGAACTGAGTGAAATCCAGGTTAGCCGGGGAGTGGTGTTAGGTAAATTGAATGGGTTAAAGGCCGATAAATCCCCAGGACCAGATAGGCGCATCCCAGAGTACTTTAGGAAGTAGCCCCAGAAATAGTGGATACATTAGTGATAATTTTTCAAAACTCTTTAGATTCTGGAGTAGTTCCTGAGGATTGGAGGGTAGGTAATGTAACCCCACTTTTTAAAAAGGGAGGGAGAGAGAAAACGGGGAATTACAGACCAGTTAGTCTAACATCGGTAGTGGGGAAACTGCTGGAGTCAGTTATTAAAAATGGGATAGCAACACATTTGGAAAGTGGTGAAATCATTGTACAAAGTCAGCATGGATTTATGAAAGGCAAATCATGTCTGACGAATCGTATAGAATTTTTTGAGGATGTAAGTAGTAGAGTGTATAAGGGAGAACCCGGTGGATGGTTGTTTGTCAGGTTGGAGGCCAGTGACGAGTGGGGTGCCACAGGGATCTGTGTTGGGTCCACTGTTGTTTGTCATGTACATCAATGATCTGGATGATGGTGTGGTAAATTGGATTAGTAAGTATGCAGATGATACTAAGATAGGTGGGGTTGCGGGTAATGAAGTAGAGTTTCAAAGTCTACAGAGAGATTTATGCCAGTTGGAAGAGTGGGCTGAAAGATGGCAGATGGAGTTTAATGCTGATAAGTGAGAGGTGCTACATCTTGGCAGGACAAATCAAAATAGGACGTACATGGTAAATGGTAGGGAATTGAAGAATGTAGGTGAACAGAGGGATCTGGGAATAACTGTGCACAGTTCCCTGAAAGTGGAATCTCATGTAGATAGGGTGGTAAAGAAAGCTTTTGGTGTGCTGGCCTTTATAAATCAGAGCATTGAGTATAGAAGTTGGGATGTAATGTTAAAATTGTACAAGGCATTGGTGAGGCCAATTCTGGAGTATGGTGTACAGTTTTGGTCGCCTAATTATAGGAAGGATGTCAACAAAATAGAGAGTACAGAGGAGATTTACTAGAATGTTGCCTGGGTTTCAGCAACTAAGTTACAGAGAAAGGTTGAACAAGTTAGGGCTTTATTCTTTGGAGCGCAGAAGGTTAAGGGGGGACTTGAAAGAGGTTTTTAAAATGATGAGAGGGATAGACAGAGTTGAGGTGGAAAAGCTTTTCCCACTGAGAGTAGGGAAGATTCAAACAAGGGGACATGACATGAGAATTAAGGGACTGAAGTTTAGGGGTAACATGAGGGGGAAGTTCTTTACTCAGAAAGTGGTAGCTGTGTGGAATGAGCTTCCAGTGAAGGTGGTGGAGGCAGGTTCGTTTTTATCATTTAAAAATAAATTGGATAGTTATATGGATGGGAAGGGAATGGAGGGTTATGGTCTGAGCGCAGGTATATGGGACTAGGGGAGGTTATGTGTTCGGCACGGACTAGAAGGGTCGAGATGGCCTGATTCCGTGCCGTAATTGTTATATGGTTATATGGATGTGTTATATCTGGACTTTCAGAAGGCTTTCGACAAGGTCCCACGTAAGAGATTAGTATACAAACTTAAAGGAAACAGTATTGGGGGTTCAGCATTGATGTGGATAGAGAACTGGCTGGCAGACAGGAAGCAAAGAGTAGGAGTAAATGGGTCCTTTTCAGAATGGCAGGCAGTGACTAGTGGGGTACCGCAAGGCTCAGTGCTGGGACCCCAGCTATTTACAATATATTTTAATGATTTGGACGAGGGAATTGAATGCAACATCTCCAAGTTTGCGGGTGACACGAAACTGGGGTGCAGTGTTAGCTGTGAGGAGGATGCTAGGAGGCTGCAAGGTGACTTGGATACGCTGGCAAATGCATGACAGATGCAGTACAATGTGGATAAATGTGAAGTTATCCACTTTGGTGGCAAAAACAGGAAAGTAGACTATTATCTGAATGGTGGCCGATTAGGAAAAGGGGAGATGCAACGAGACATGGGTGTCATGGTACACCAGTCATTGAAAGTTGGCAGTGTTTAAGAAGGAACTGCAGATGCTGGAGAATCGAAGGTTACACAAAAAAGCTGGAGAAACTCAGCGGGTGCAGCAGCATCTATAAGAAGGGTTTCGGCATCTATAAGAAGGGTTTCGGCCCGAAACATTGCCTATTTCCTTCGCTCCATAGATGCTGCTGCACCCGCTGAGTTTCACCAGCTTTTTTGTGGAACCATTGAAAGTAGACTTGGCTTGTACTCGCTAGAATTTAGAAGATTGAGGGGGGATCTTATAGAAACTTACAAAATTCTTAAGGGGTTGGACAGGCTAGATGCAGGAAGATTGTTCCCGATGTTGGGGAAGTCCAGGACAAGGGGTCACAGTTTAAGGATAAAGGGGAAATCCCTTAGGACCGAGATGAGAAAAACTTTTTTCACACATTTTCCCAGTGAATCTTGGGAACTCTCTGCCACAGAAGGTAGTTGAGGCCAGTTCATTGGCTATATTTAAGAGGGAGTTAGATGTGGCCCTTGTGGCTAAAGGGATCAGGGGGAATGGAGAGAAGGCAGGTACAGGATACTGAGTTGGATGATCAGCCATAATCATATTGAATGGCGGTGCAAGCTCGAAGGGCCGAATGCCCTACTCCTGCACCTATTTTCTATGTTTCTATGTACCTGCGTGCCTCCGCCAGGTTGGGGAATCCAGACTTTGTGCCGTTTGCAACATGTCGCTGCAGGTAGGCACCATCTTTGTTTATGCTTGTGTATTCTTTGTCTCTGCGTGTGCACACACGTGTGTTTCTTCCTCTGTGTGTAAGCTGTGTGCAAACAATGAACATAGAACAGTAATGAAGGAACAGGCCCTTCGGCCCACAACGTCCGTGCCAAATATATTGCCAAAGTAAACTTACACAATTTTTAAGGGTTTGGACAGGCTAGATGCAGGAAGATTGTTCCCGATGTTGGGGAAGTCCAGGACAAGGGGTCACAGTTTAAGGATAAAGGGGAAATCTTTTAGGACTGAGATGAGAAAAACATTTTTTACACAGAGAGTGGTGAATCTCTGGAATTCTCTGCCACATAATGTAGTTGAGGCCAGTTCATTGGCTATATTTAAGAGGGAGTTAGATGTGGCCCTAGTGGTTAAAGGGATCAGGGGGTATTGAGCAAATGCAGGTACAGGATACTGAGTTGGATAATCAGCCATGATCATATTGAATGGCGGTGCAGACTCGAAGGGCCGAATGGCCTACTCCTGCACCTATTTTGTATGTTTCTATGTACAGTTGGGATGTTATGTTACATGATGCATACGATATTGGTGATCCTGCACCTGGAGCATTGTGTCACCCTGCTACAGGAATGATGTTATTAAGCTGGAAAGAATGCAGGGTAGATTTACGAGGATGTTGCCAGGGCTTGGGTGCCTGAACTATTGGACAGGCTGGGACGTTATTCCTTGGAGCGCTGGACGCTGTGAGGTGATCTTATAGGTGTATCAGATCATGAGGGGAATAGATAGGGTGAATGCCCAGTCTTTTAACCAGAATATGGAAATCAAAAACCAGACAACATTGGTTTAAGGCGAGAGAGGAAAGATTTAATAGGAACCTGAGGGTCAACTTTTAAACACAGAGTGGTCACCATACGGTGAAGGTGTGGGGTCAGGGGTCATCCCACAGTGAGAGTGTGGGGATAGAGGTCTCCGGCAGTAAAATGACAAACATCCAGTTACATTTACATGCGTATGTGTGGCTGTACATGATCCATACCCTCCATTTCATTTGCCTCTAAAAAAGCCAGTTAAACGCCATTGTCTTATCTGCCTCCACCATAACACGTGGCAACGCGTTCCATGCACCCACCCCCTGTGTAAAAAAACCTGCCCCGCATATCCACTCTAAACGTTGCCCCTCTCACCTGAGAGGAAGAGAGATTCTAGAGGGCATAAGAGGCGACCGTGGCTGACAAGGTCAGTCAAGGACAGTACTAAACTTAATTCGAGAAATCATATAACATCGTAATGATTAGTGGAAAGCCAGAGGATTGGGAAGCTTTCAAAGAACAACAGAAGGTAACTAAAAAGCCAACACGGGGAGAAAAGATGAAATACTAAGGCAAGCTTGCCAATAATATAAAAGAGGATATATAGCAAGAGTTTCTTCAGTTATATAAAAGGTAAGAAGGTGGTTCGAGTGGACATTGGACTGCTGGAAAATGATGCAGGAGAAGTGATATTGGGGAATAAAGAAATGGCAGAGGAGTTGAAAATGAACTCTTGTCTGGGAAATTTCCACCCTTGGATAAATATTCTGAAGGTGAACTTTCCCATGAAATGGGTCCAACCAGCAGACAATTGCACAAACTAAAACGATTTTGCAACCAAGTGCCAACAAATGATTCCAAGAAACTCACGAGCAGGTTGCTGCCAGGTGCTGCGGTGCCAATGATCTCCCAGAAGAGAAACAAATCAGGCGTGAGGGAATTAGTCAATGCAAGTGACTGACAAGTTAATCTTCTACGTTGGGCCAATGCCAACGTTGATGGTGTAAGGCAGGAACCTGCAACGGTTGATTGGAGCAGGTTGTTTATGAGCAAAGAGTAATGCAGAATGTTGGACCATTTTAAAAGCTGGTAGAGAGTTCAAGGCATGCATCTTTCTGTTAGATTGAGGGGCAAGGCAGGTGGGAGTATGAGATTGTGCATGACAAGAGAAATTGAGGCTCTGGAAATGAAAAAGGATGCGTGAGGCTCTTAGATGGACGGGACGCAAAAAGGGTGTTTCCTGTAGAGTCCAGAACCAGAGCGCACAGTTGCAGAATAAAAAGACGAGCTTTTAGAATGGAGATAAGGAAGAATTTATTTTGCCAGAGGTTGGTGAATCTGGAATTCATTGCCACAGACAGCTGTGGAGGACAACTTTGGGTATTTTTAAAGTGGAGATGAGTAGGTTCTTGATTAGGAAGGATGTCCAAGGTTTTGAGGCAAAGATAGGAGAATGGGATAGAGAGGGAAAGATAGATCAGCCATGATTGGAATGCGGAGTAGTCAGCTGGGATCAAGTGGAGGAGTTTAGGGAATTGAGGAGCATACTGAAGAAGGAACAAGCAGGGCAGAAAGGGTACAGGATACGGAGTTGGATGATCGGCCATAATCATATTGAATGGCGGTGCAGTCTCGAAGGGCCAAATGGCCTACTCCTGCACCTATTTTCTATGTAGCCCCCGCCCGCGGGCACCACACCCCCGCCCTCACACCGTCCCATATAACCATATAAACATATAACAATTACAGCACGGAAACAGGCCATCTCGGCCCTACAAGTCCGTGCCGAACAACTTTTTTCCCTTAGTCCCACCTGCCTGCACTCATACCATAACCCTCCATTCCCTTCTCATCCATATGCCTATCCAATTTATTTTTAAATGATACCAACGAACCTGCCTCCACCACTTCCACTGGAAGCTCATTCCACACCGCTACCACTCTCTGAGTAAAGAAGTTCCCCCTCATGTTACCCCCTAAACTTCTGTCCCTTAATTCTGATGCCATGTCCTCTTGTTTGAATCTTCCCTATTCTCAAAGGTAAAAGCTGGTCCACATCAACTCTGCCTATCCCTCTCATCATTTTAAAGACCTCTATCAAGTCCCCCCTTAACCTTCTGCGCTCCAGAGAATAAAGACCTAACTTATTCCACCTTTCTCTGTAACTTAGTTGTTGAAACCCAGGCAACATTCTAGTAAATCTCCTCTGTACTCTCTCTATTTTGTTGACATCCTTCCTATAATTGGGCGACCAAAATTGTACACCATACTCCAGATTTGGTCTCACCAATGCCTTGTACAATTTTAACATTACATCCCAGCTTCTATACTCAATGCTCTGATTTATAAAGGCTAGCATACCAAAAGCTTTCTTTACCACCCTACCTATATGAGATTCCACCTTCAAGGAACTATGCACGGTTATTCCCAGATCCCTCTGTTCAACTGTATTCTTCAATTCCCTACCATTTACCATGTACGTCCTATTTTGATTTGTCCTGCCAAGCTGTAGTACCTCACATTTATCAGCATTAAACTCCATCTGCCATCTTTCAGCCCATTCTTCCAAATGGCCTAAATCACTCTGTAGACTTTGGAAATCCTCTTCATTATCCACAACACCCCCTATCTTGGTATCATCTGCATACTTACTAATCCAATTTACCACACCTTCATCCAGATCATTGATGTACATGACATCAATGACATTACATTACATGACATACATGACATTAATGACTAAGATATAGTTGGGATCATGGAGACATGGCTCCAGGGTGATCAAGGCTGGGAGCTCAACATCCAGGGATATTCAATATTCAGGAGGGATAGACAGAAAGGAAAAGGAGGTTCAAATTCAAGTGAGTTTATTGTCATGTGTCCCTGTCTGGGACCATGAAATTCTTGCTTTGCTTCAGCACACAGAACATAGTAGGCATTTACTACAGAACAGATAAGTGTGTCCATATACCATGATATAAATATATACACACATGAATAAATAAACTGATGAAGTGCAAATAACAGAAAACGGGTTATTAATAATCAGAGTTTTGTCCGAGCCAGGTTTAATAGCCTGATGGCTGTGGGGAAGTAGCTGTTCCTGAACCTGGTTATTGCAGTCTTCAGGCGCCTGCACCTTCTACCTGATGGTAGCAGGGAGATGAGTGTGTGGCCAGGATGGTGTGGGTCTTTGATGATATTGCCAGCCTTTTTGAGGCAGCGACTGCGATAGATCCCCTCGATGGAAGGAAGGTCAGAGCTGATGATGGACTGGGCAGTGTTTACTACTTTTTGTAGTCTTTTCCTCTCCAGGGCGCTCAAATTGCCGAAGCAAGCCACGATGCAACCGATCAGCATGCTCTCTACTGTGCATCTGTAGAAGTTAGAGTCTTCCTTGACAAACCGAATCTCAGGATGTGGAATCAATATGGGTAGAGCTGCGAAACATTAAGGGGCAGAAAACGCTAGTGGGAGTTGTGTAGAGGCCACCTAAAAATAATATTGGAGTTGGGGATGGCATCAAACAGGAAATTTGAAATGCGTGCAACAAAGGTAAGACAGTTATAATGGGTGACTTCAATCTACATATAGATTTGGTGAATCAAATTGGCAGGGGTGCTGAGGAAGAGGATTTCTTGGAATGTATGCGGGATAGTTTTCTAAACCAACATGTAGAGGAACCAACGAGAGAGCAAGCTATTCTAGACTTGGTATTGAGTAATGAGGGAGGGTTAGTTAGCAGTGTTGTTGTGTGTGGCCCCTTGGGCAAGAGTGACCATAATATCATTAGGATGGAGAGTGACATAATTAATTCAGAAACAAGGGTTCTGAACTTAAAGAAAGGTAACTTTGAGGGTATGAGACGTGAATTGGCCAAGATAGACTGGCAATTGATTCTTAAAGGGTTGACGGTGGATATGCAACGGAAGGCATTTAATGGCTGCATGGATGAACTACAACAATTGTTCATCCCAGTTTAGCAAAAGAATAAATCAGTGAAGATAGTGCATCCGTTGATAACAAGGGAAATCAGGGATAGTATCAAAAACAAAAGATGAAGCATACAAATTAGCCAGAAAAAACAGCCTTCCAGAGGAGTGGGAGAAATTCAGTCCAGCAGAGGAGGACAAAGGGCTTAATTAGGAAAGGGAAAATAGATTATGAAAGAAAACTGGCAGGGAACATAAAAACGGACTGCAACATTTTTATAGATATGTGATATGTATAGAAACAGGTGAATTGATCATGGGGAACAAGGACATGGCGGACCAATTGAATAACTATTTTGGTTCTGTCTTCACTTAGGAAGACTTAATTAATCTGCCGGAAATAGCAGGGGACCGGGGGTCAAATGAGATGGAGGAACTGAGTGAAATCCAGGTTAGCCGGGATGTGGTGTTAGGGAAATTGAATGGATTAAAGGCCGATAAATCCCCAGGGCCAGATCCCAGAGTGCTTAAGGAAGTAGCCCCAGAAATAGTGGATGCATTAGTGATAATTTTACAAAACTCTAGATTCTGGAGTAGTTCCTGAGGATTGGAGGGTAGGTAATGTAACCCCTCTTTTTAAAAAGGGAGGGAGAGAGAAAATGGGAATTGCAGACCAGTTAATCTAACATCGGTAGTGGGGAAACTCCTAAAGTCAATTATTAAAAATGGGATAGCAGCACATTTGGAAAGTGGTGAAATCATTGGACAAAATCAGCATGGATTTGTGAAAGGTAAATCATGTCTGACGAATCTTATAGAATTTGTCGTGGATGTAACTAGTAGTGTGGATAAGGGAGAACCCGTGCATGTGTTATATCTGGACTTTCAGAAGGCTTTCAACAAGGTCCCACATAAGAGATTAATATACAAACTTAAAGCACACTGATTTGGGGGTTCATTTTTGATGTGGTTAGAGAACTGGCTGGCAGACAGGAAGCAAAGAGTAGGAGTAAACGGGTCATTTTCAGAATGGCAGGCAGTGACTAGTGGGGTACCACAAGGCTCAGTGCTCGGACCCCAGCTATTTACAATATATATTAATGATTTGGACGAGAGAATTGAATGCAACATCTCCAAGTTTGCGGATGACACGAAGCTGGGGAGCAGTGTCAGCTGTGTGGATGATGCTAGGAGGCTGCAAGGTGACTTGGATAGGCTGGGTGAGTGGGAAAATGCATGGCAGGTGCAGTATAATGTGGATAAATGTGCGGTTATCCACTTTGGTGGCAAAAACAGGAAAGTAGACTATTACCTGAATGGTGGCCGATTAGGAAAAGGGGAGATGCAACGAGACCTGGGTGTCATGGTACACCAGTCATTGAAAGTAGGCGTGCAGATGCAGCAGGCAGTCAAGAAAGCGAATGGTATGTTAGGATTCATAGCAAAAGGATTTGAGTATAGGAGCAGGGAGGTTCCACTGCAGTTGTACAGGGTCTTGGTGAGACCACACCTGGAGTATTGCGTACAGTTTTGGTCTAATAATCTGAGGAAGGACATTCTTGCCATAGAGGGAGTACAGAGAATGTACACCAGACTGATTCCCGGGATGTCAGGACTTTCATATGAAGAAAGACTGGATAGACTCGGCTTGCAATCGTTGGAATTTAGAAGATTGAGGGGGGATCTTACATTTTTTACACGAGAGAGTGGTGAATCTCTGGAATTCTCTGCCACATAATGTAATTGAGGCCAGTTCATTGGCTATATTTAAGAGGGAGTTAGATGTGGCCTTTGTGGCTAAAGGGATCAGGGGGTATTGAGAGAAGGCAGGTACAGGATACTGAGTTGGATGAATGGCGGTGCAGGCTCGAAGGGCTAAATGGCCTACTCCTACTCCTACACTATTTTCTATGTTTCTATGTACCTGCGTGCCTCCGCAAGGTTGGGGAATCCCCTCTACCCGGGGATTCCCATACCGGCGCTACCAGCGGGAGTTCTTAGTAGCGCTAATGCATTTAAATTCATTGGCATCTCGCTACTTACGGCGTTGATTCCAGTGGATTTCCTGATGCAGGTGAGTTCATAAATGCTGTATCTTACTGTTGGTCTTTGTGCCGATCGCAACATGTCGCTGCAGGTAGGCGCCATCTTTGTTTATGCTTGTGTATTCTTTGTCTCTGTGTGTGCACACACGTGTGTTTCTTCCTCTGTCTGTAAGCTGTGTGCAAACAATGAACATAGAACAGTAATGAAGGAACAGGCCCTTCGGCCCACAACGTCCGTGCCAAACATATTGCCAAAGTAAACTAATCTCCTCTGTCTGCCTGAATGTAATCCATTTCCCTCCATTTCCTGCATATCAATGTGTCTATCCAAAGCCACTTGGTGCATTTTCCTATGGGGTGGGATCCAACCTATCTAAAATGTAACAAACTGTTGATATCTCACAAACAAATATGACACGGGAGGTTGGAAACAGGTATTACCAGGTGCAACGATATTGCCTGAACATGCCAGGCTCAGCATTGTTGGACGTCTAATACCTGTCTCCCCTATTGCACAAGTTCAGGAGTGTTTGCACGTAATAATCCAGACAGCACTATGTCAAACATTCTCTGCACCCTCTCCAAATTTACATCCATCCTGTAATGGGGTGACTAGAATTGCACACTGTACTCCAAATACGGCCTGACCAAAGTCCTATAAAGCTGCATCCCGACTCTTATACTCAATGCACTGATCAATTAAAACCAGCATACAATATGCCTTCTTTCCCACTATCCACACATTGCTGCTTTCAAGGAGTTAAGGCCATGCACCCTTGGAGGGGCTCCAGGAGTTACAAGAACAGCTGTGGGTGACACTCCGGGGTACAAAGGCCGAGTGTTGGCTGCATGAGGCAAGGAGACACAACGTTCACAGGTTGATGTGTTCAGATCCAGATGTCAATGGAGTGGGCGCTGGAGGCCCTGTGGCAGCCTGGGGCTCCATTAGATCATGCACATCTCCAGGTGCATGACCATGTGGATCAGATGCTGCCTGCAGCACCATGGAGCTGAGCAGCAGTGGAGGACGTTGACAACATTGACTAACCAGGCTGACACCTGCAACTCCAAACCAGAGCCACCGCCAGGTCACTGGCCTTTATAATGAGCTGAGACTCCAACATTAGGACATACAAAATGGCACCGTAATCTTGGCAAATCTTGTGTATTGCCTCGGTGCATCCTGGGCCCTTGTACTTAAGTACGGTTGTGTCCCTGATGTGACCAATGCACCCCAAGATCCCTGTACATGAATGTTGTTAAGAGTCAGGCCTTAATTGTATATTTTCCCCTTACAATCAACCTCTCAAAATGCAACACCTCACAGTTGTCCAGATTAAACTCCATCTGCCATTTCTCAGCCCTTTTCTATAGCTAATTAATATCACACCGTATATTCATCACAGTCTGAAAGCCAACAATTGTTTATCAAGTCTGCAAACTTACTGAATCCATCTACATTTACATCCAAGTCATTTATATACATTACATGTTGCACAAACCACTGTTGAAGCCCCACTTGGAGCATTAAGTCACTCTGTTAGAGTACATTTACTATGTAGCAACAAAAGGAGTGCAGAGAAGATTTACGATGATGTTGCCAGGTCTCAAGGGCTTGAGTTATTAGGCGAGGTTGGGCCACCTTGGACTTTATTTCCTGGGCGGTGAGGTAATCTTAAAGAGGTGTATAAGATCATGAGGGTAATAGATGGTGTGAATGCACAGTCTTTTACCCAGGATAGGGGAATCAAGAACCAGATGTCATTGGTTTAAGGTGAAAGAGGAAAGGTTTGCAGTGCATTGCAGTATAATGTGGATAATGCAGTATAATGTGGATAAATGTGAGGTTATCCATTTTGGTGGCAAAAACGGGAAAGCAGACTATTATCTAAATGGTGGCCGATTGGGAAAGGGGGAGATGCAGCGAGACCTGGGTGTCATGGTACACCAGTCATTGAAGGTAGGCATGCAGGTGCAGCAGGCAGTAAAGAAAGCGAATGGTATGTTAGCTTTCATTGCAAAAGGATTTGAGTATAGGAGCAGGGAGGTTCCACTGCAGTTGTACAGGGTCTTGGTGAGACCACACCTGGAGTATTGCGTACAGTTTTGGTCTAATAATCTGAGGAAGGACATTATTGCCATAGAGGGAGTGCAGAGACGGTTCACCAGACTGATTCCTGGGATGTCAGGACTGTCTTATGAAGAAAGACTGGATAGACTTGGTTTATACTCTCTAGAATTTAGAAGATTGCGAGGGGATCTTATAGAAACGTACAAAATTCTTAAGGGGTTGGACAGGCTAGATGCAGGAAGATTGCTCCCGATGTTGGGGAAGTCCAGGACAAGGGGTCACAGCTAAGGATAAGGGGGAAATCCTTTAAAACCGAGATGAGAAGAACTTTTTTCACACAGAGAGTGGTGAATCTCTGGAACTCTCTGCCACAGAGGGTAGTTGAGGCCAGTTCATTGGCTATATTTAAGAGGGAGTTAGATGTGGCCCTTGTGGCTAAGGGGATCAGGGGGTATGGAGAGAAGGCAGGTACGGGATACTGAGTTGGATGATCAGCCATGATCATATTGAATGGCGGTGCAGGCTCGAAGGGCCGAATGGCCTACTCCTGCACCTAATTTCTATGTTTCTATGTTTCTATGTTTAATAAGTACCTGAGGAACAACTTTGAAACACAGAGCTGGGACGTGTAAAGATTTTTCCAGTAATGGTGGAGTCCAGAACCAGAGCGCACAGATGCAGAATAAAAAGACGATCTTTTAGAATGGAGATAAGGAAGAATTTATTTTGCCAGAGGTTGGTGAATCTGGAATTCATTGCCACAGACAGCTGTGGAGGACAACATTGGGTATTTTTAAAGTGGAGTTTAATAGGTTCTTGATTAGAAAGGATGTCAAAGGTTAAGGGGCAAAGGTAGGAGAATGGGATTGAGAGGGAAGGATAGATCAGCCATGATTGGAATGCGGAGTAGACTCGACAGGTGAATGGTCTAAATCTGCTTCCATGCCTTATGGTATAGATAGCTGGGATCAACTGGAGGAGTTTAGGGAATTAAGGAGCTTACTGAAGAAGGAATAAGGAGCGGTGTGAAGGCGGGGGCTGCTGTGTTTGTGGGCGGGGGCTGCTGTGTTTGTGGGCGGGTTTGTGGGCGGGGGCTGCTGTGGTTTTGTGGGCGGGGGCTGCTGTGTTTGTGGGCGGGGGCTGCTGTGTTTGTGGGCGGGGGCTGCTGTGTTTGCGGGCGGGGGGCTGCTGTGTTTGTGGGCGGGGGCTGCTGTGTTTGTGGGCGGGGGCTGCTGTGTTTGTGGGCGGGGGCTGCTGTGTTTGCGGGCGGGGGCTGCTGTGTTTGTGGGCGGGGGCTGCTGCTGTGTTTGTGGGCGGGGGCTGCTGTATTGCCGTGCAGGGGGGGGCGACCACCACGACGAGCTGAGTGCAGCCGGGGCTGGGAGCCACTGAGTGGGACAGGCTCCGGAATTCGGAGCCGGAGCCATTGAGCCCACAAACCCCCCCCCCCCCGCCCCCCACTCCAGTCCCCCCACCACTCCCCCCCCCCCACTACTCCCCTCCCCCCCACTACTCCCCACCACTCCCCTCCCCCCACTACTCCCCCACCACTCCCCTCCCCCCACCACTCCCCTCCCCACACTATTCCCCACCACTCCCCTCCCCCCACAACTCCCCACCACTCCCCTCCCCACACTATTCCCAACTAGTACCCTCCCCCCCACTACTCCCCACTATTCCCCACAGCTCCCACAAAACACACCCACTTCCCACACACACCCCCCCCCTCCACACACACCCCCTCCCCACACATCCCCCTCCCCACACATCCCCCCTCCCCCACACATCCCCCTCCCCCACACACCCCCCCTCCCCCACACACAACCTCACACACACCCCCCTCCCCCAAACCCGTGCCCCTCCCCCACACCCCCCTCCTGCACAAATCACACCTGCCCCACACATATCCCCATCCCCGCACCCCTCCCTCCTGGAGAATAACAGCAATAACTTTTAAAATATTTCACCGATCTTAAAAAAACTGGATGCAATTGCAGCAAAGGAGAATGGCCAGTACCATGGCGAAAAAGGTGTGACCTGTACAAAAAGGACGGGTTGCACTTGAATCTGAGGGGGACCAATATCCTGGCGGGGAGATTTGCAAAGGCTACTGGGGAGACTTTAAACTAGAATGGTTGGGGGGAGGGACTCAAATAGAGAAAGCTAGTAGACAGTGTGTGAGGCAGGAGGCAGAGAAGGGAAGCACTCAGACCCAACATGTAGGGGTCTTAAATGGGTGAGCAGAGAGACAGAGGGGTGTAAAATGAGGGTAGAAGCAATAGGTAGCAAGGTGAAAAGGAAAAGTGGCAGGCAGCCAAATCCAGGGCAAAAATCAAAAAGGGCAATTTTTCAACAAAGGGGTGTGAGTGTTGTAAAAACAAGCCTGAAGGCTTTGTGTCTCAATGCAAGGAGCATTCGTAATAGGGTGGATGAGTTGAATGTGCAGATAGCTATTAATGACTAGGATATAGTTGGGATAGTCAAACAAGAGGACATGACTTCAGAATTAAGGGACAGAAGTTTAGGGGTAATATGAGGGGGAACTTCTTTACTCAGAGAGTGGTAGCGGTGTGGAATGAGCTTCCAGTGGAAGTGGTGGAGGCAGATTCTTTGGTATCATTTAAAAATAAATTGGATAGGCACATGGATGAGATGGGAATGGAGGGTTATGGTATGAGTGCAGGCAGGTGGACTAAGGGGAAAAAAAGTTGTTCGGCACGGACTTGTAGGGCCGAGATGGCCTGTTTCCGTGCTGTAATTGTTATATGGGATCACGGAGGCATGGCTCCAGGGTGACCAAGGCTGGGTGCTGAACATCCAGGGATATTCAATATTCAGGAGGGATAGACAGAAAGGAAAAGGAGGTGGGGTAGCGTTACTGGTTAGAGAGGTGATTTACGCAATAGAAAGGAAGGACATTAGCTTGGAGGCTGTGGAATCAATATGGGTAGAGCTGCGAAACACTAAGGGGCAGAAAACGCTAGTGGGAGTTGTGTACAGGCCACCTAACAGTTGTAGTGGAGTTGGGGATGGCATCAAACAGGAAATTAGAAATGCGTGCAACAAAGGTAAAACAGTTATAATGGGTGACTTCAATCTACATATAGATTGGGTGAATCAAATTGGCAGGGGTGCTGAGGAAGAGGATTTCTTGGAATGTATGCGGGATAGTTTTCTAAACCAACATGTAGAGGAACCAACGAGAGAGCAGGCTATTCTAGACTTGGTATTGAGTAATGAGGGAGGGTTAGTTAGCAGTGTTGTTGTGTGTGGCCCCTTGGGCAAGAGTGACCATAATATCATTAGGATGGAGAGTGACATAATTAATTCAGAAACAAGGGTTCTGAACTTAAAGAAAGGTAACTTTGAGGGTATGAGACGTGAATTGGCCAAGATAGACTGGCAATTGATTCTTAAAGGGTTGACGGTGGATATGCAACGGAAGGCATTTAACGGCTGCATGGATGAACTACAACAATTGTTCATCCCAGTTTAGCAAAAGAATAAATCAGTGAAGATAGTGCATCCGTTGATAACAAGGGAAATCAGGGATAGTATCAAAAACAAAAGATGAAGCATACAAATTAGCCAGAAAAAACAGCCTTCCAGAGGAGTGGGAGAAATTCAGTCCAGCAGAGGAGGACAAAGGGCTTAATTAGGAAAGGGAAAATAGATTATGAAAGAAAACTGTCAGGGAACATAAAAACGGACTGCAACATTTTTATAGATATGTGAAGAGAAAAAGATTAGTTAAAACAAATGTAGGTCCCTTGCAGTCAGAAACAGGTGAATTGATCATGGGGAACAAGGACATGGCGGTATAATTGAATAACTACTTTGGCTCTGTCTTCACTTAGGAAGACTTAATTAATCTGCCGGAAATAGCAGGGGACCGGGGGTCAAATGAGATGGAGGAACTGAGTGAAATCCAGGTTAGCCGGGATGTGGTGTTAGGGAAATTGAATGGATTAAAGGCCGATAAATCCCCAGGGCCAGATCCCAGAGTGCTTAAGGAAGTAGCCCCAGAAATAGTGGATGCATTAGTGATAATTTTTCAAAACTCTTTAGATTCTGGAGTAGTTCCTGAGGATTGGAGGGTAGGTAATGTAACCCCTCTTTTTAAAAAGGGAGGGAGAGAGAAAATGGGAATTGCAGACCAGTTAATCTAACATCGGTAGTGGGGAAACTCCTAAAGTTAGTTATTAAAAATGGGATAGCAGCACATTTGGAAAGTGGTGAAATCATTGGACAAAATCAGCATGGATTTATGAAAGGTAAATCATGTCTGACGAATCTTATAGAATTTTTCGTGGATGTAACTAGTTGTGTGGATAAGGGAGAGCCCGTGCATGTGTTATATCTGGACGTTCAGAAGGCTTTCAACAAGGTCCCACAAGAGTCAATTTAAGAGTCAATTTAATTGTCATATGGACCCCTGGAGGTCCAAACGAAATGCCGTTTCTGCAGCCATACATTACACACAAATAGACCCCAGACACAACATAATTACATTTAACATAAACATCCATCACATAGCTGTGATGGAAGGCCAAAAAAAACTTATCTCTCCACTGCACTCTCCCCCCCCCGATGTCAGAGTCAAAGTCAAAGCCCCCGGCTGGCGATGGCGATTGTCCCGCGGCCATTGAAGCCACGCCGGGTGGTGCGAGGTCGCACACCGGGTCTTGGTGTTGGAGCCCCCGGTGTGCGCTCGCAAAGTCCCGCGGCCGTTCCAGCCGCGCGGGGCAATGGTGTTAGGCCCCGCTCCAGGAGCTCTTCGACCCCGCAACACGGGCGGGAGAATTCGCCGTTGCAGGAGCCCCGAAAAGCGGTCTCCCTCCAGGGACCAGCGGGCTCCCGGTGCCGCTGTCCGCCAGACCCGCAGTAGCAGCCTCCGACTCAGCAGCAGCAGCGGCATCGGCAGCAGCAGCAGCAGCAGCAGCAGCAGCAGCGCTCCTCCACCGCTCCACCCGCTCCGGTCTCGGCCAGCTCCGCGACGGCAACGGTGAGTCGGC
The DNA here is from genome assembly GCF_028641065.1 of Leucoraja erinaceus. Taxonomy (NCBI): domain Eukaryota; kingdom Metazoa; phylum Chordata; class Chondrichthyes; order Rajiformes; family Rajidae; genus Leucoraja; species Leucoraja erinaceus. The sequence goes on from NW_026576875.1 coordinate 25,654, forward strand.
ACCAGAGTCCCCGGCTTCTTCCCGTTGGAGGCCGCTCCTCGTTGCGGCCTCAACGACACCTGAGACCCGACGAGAAAAGGTCGGGTCTCCAGTGCAGGGAGAGATTCAAAGGTTTTCCCCCCCCCCCCTCCCACCCCACCCCCATCCCCCCACACACACCCCCCCACATAAAATAACAAAAACTACATAAAAACACAGACAAAAAATAACAAAAACGCGGACAGGCTGCAGAGGCCGCTGCTGGCCAGAGCCGCGCCGCCTACCGGGGAGAGATTAATATACAAACTTAAAGCACACTGTTTTGGGGGTTCATTATTGATGTGGATAGAGAACTGGCTGGCAGACAGGAAGCAAAGAGTAGGAGTAAACGGGTCATTTTCAGAATGGCAGGCAGTGACTAGTGGGGTACCACAAGGCTCAGTGCTCGGACCCCAGCTATTTACAATATATATTAATGATTTGGACGAGGGAATTGAATGCAACGTCTCCAAGTTTGCGGATGACACGAAGCTGGGGAGCAGTGTCAGCTGTGTGGATGATGCTAGGAGGCTGCAAGGTGACTTGGATAGGCTGGGTGAGTGGGCAAATGCATGGCAGATGCAGTATAATGTGGATAAATGTGAGGTTATCCAATTTGGTGGCAAAAACTGGAAAGTAGACTTTTACCTGAATGGTGGCCGATAAGGAAAAGGGGAGATGCAACGAGACCTGGGTGTCATGGTACACCAGTCATTGAAAGTAGGCATGCGGATGCAGCAGGCAGTGAAGAAAGCGAATGGTATGTTAGGATTCATAGCAAAAGGATTTGAGTATAGGAGCAGGGAGGTTCCACTGCAGTTGTACAGGGTCTTGGTGAGACCACACCTGGAGTATTGCGTACAGTTTTGGTCTAATAATCTGAGGAAGGACATTCTTGCCATAGAGGGAGTACAGAGAATGTACACCAGACTGATTCCCGGGATGTCAGGACTTTCATATGAAGAAAGACTGGAGAGACTCGGCTTGCAATCGCTGGAATTTAGAAGATTGAGGGGGGATCTTACAATTTTTACACAGAGAGTGGTGAATCTCTGGAATTCTCTGCCACATAATGTAATTGAGGCCAGTTCATTGGCTATGTTTAAGAGTGAGTTAGATGTGGCCTCTCGCTACTTACGCCGTTGATTCCAGTGGATTTAATGATGCAGGTGAGTTCATAAATGCTGTATCTTACTGTTGGTCTTTGTGCCGATCGCAACATGTCACTGCAGGTAGGTGCCATCTTTGTTTATGCTTGTGTATTCTTTGTCTCTGCGTGTGCACACACGTGTGTTTCTTCCTCTGTCTGTAAGCTGTGTGCAAATAATGAACATAGAACAGTAATGAAGGAACAGGCCCTTCGGCCCACAACGTCCGTGCCAAACATATTGCCAAAGTAAACTAATCTCCTCTGTCTGCCTGAATGTAATCCATTTCCCTCCATTCCCTGCATATCAATGTGTCTATCCAAAGCCTCTTGGTGCATTTTCCTATGGGGTGGAATCCAACCTATCTAAAATGTAACAAACTGATGATATCTCACAAACAAATATGACACGGGAGGTTGGAAACAGGTATTACCAGGTGCAACGATATTGCCTGAACATGCCAGGCTCAGCATTGTTGGACGTCTAATACCTGTCTCCCCTATTGCACAAGTTCAGGAGTGTTTGCACGTAATAATCCAGACAGCACTATGTCAAACATTCTCTGCACCCTCTCCAAATTTACATCCATCCTGTAATGGGGTGACTAGAATTGCACACTGTACTCCAAATACGGCCTGACCAAAGTCCTATAAAGCTGCATCCCGACTCTTATACTCAATGCCCTGATCTATTAAAACCAGCATACAATATGCCTTCTTTCCCACTATCCACACATTGCTGCTTTCAAGGAGTTAAGGCCATGCATCCTTGGAGGGGCTCCAGGTGTTACAAGACCAGCTGTGGGTGACATTCCGGGGTACAAAGGCCGAGTGTTGTCAGCATGAAGCAAGGAGACACAACGTTCGCAGGTTGATGTGTTCAGATCCAGATGTCAATGGAGTGGGCGCTGGAGGCCCTGTGGCAGCCTGGGGCTCCATTAGATCATGCGCATCTCCAGGTGGATGACCATGTGGATCGGACGCTGCCTGCAGCACCATGGAGCTGAGCAGCAGTGGAGGACGTTGACAACATTGACTAACCAGGCTGACACCTGCAACTCCAAACCAGAGCCACCGCCAGGTCACTGGCCTTTATAATGAGTTGAGACTCCAACATTTGGACATACAAAATTACACCGTAATCTTGGCAAATCTTGTGTACTGCCTCGGTGCATCCTGGGCTCTTGTACTTAAGTACGGTTGTGTTCCTGATGTGACCAATGCACCCCAAGATCCCTGTACATGAATGTTGTTAAGAGTCAGGCCTTAATTGTATATTTTCCCCTTACAATCAACCTCTCAAAATGCAACACCTCACAGTTGTCCAGATTAAACTCCATCTGCCATTTCTCAGCCCTTTTCTATAGCTAATTAATATCACACCGTATATTCATCACAGTCTGAAAGCCAACAATTGTTTATCAAGTCTGCAAACTTACTGAATCCATCTACATTTACATCCAAGTCATTCATATACATTACATGTTGCACAAACCACTGTTGAAGCCCCACTTGGAGCATTAAGTCACTCTGTTAGAGTGCATTTACTATGTAGCAACAAAAGGAGTGCAGAGAAGATTTACGATGATGTTGCCAGGTCTCAAGGGCTTGAGTTATTAGGCGAGGTTGGGCTTGGACTTTATTTCCTGGGCGGTGAGGTAATCTTAAAGAGGTGTATAAGATCATGAGGGTAATAGATGGTGTGAATGCACAGTCTTTTACCCAGGATAGGGGAATCAAGAACCAGATGTCATTGGTTTAAGGTGAAAGAGGAAAGGTTTGCAGTGCATTGCAGTATAATGTGGATAATGCAGTATAATGTGGATAAATGTGAGGTTATCCATTTTGGTGGCAAAAACGGGAAAGCAGACTATTATCTAAATGGTGGCCGATTGGGAAAGGGGGGAGATGCAGCGAGACCTGGGTGTCATGGTACACCAGTCATTGAAGGTAGGCATGCAGGTGCAGCAGGCAGTAAAGAAAGCGAATGGTATGTTAGCTTTCATTTCAAAAGGATTTGAGTATAGGAGCAGGAAGCTTCTACTGCAGTTGTACAGGGTCTTGGTGAGACGACACCTGGAGTATTGCGTACAGTTTTGGTCTCCGAATCTGAGGAAGGACATTATTGCCATAGAGGGAGTGCAGAGACGGTTCACCAGACTGATTCCTGGGATGTCAGGACTGTCTTATGAAGAAAGACTGGATAGACTTGGTTTATACTCTCTAGAATTTAGAAGATTGCGAGGGGATCTTATAGAAACGTACAAAATTCTTAAGGGGTTGGACAGGCTAGATGCAGGAAGATTGTTCCCGATGTTGGGGAAGTCCAGGACAAGGGGTCACAGCTTAAGGATAAGGGGAAATCCTTTAAAACCAAGATGAGAAGAACTTTATTCACACAGAGAGTGGTGAATCCCTGGAACTCTCTGCCACAGAGGGTAGTTGAGGCCAGTTCATTGGCTATATTTAAGAGGGAGTTAGATGTGGCCCTTGTGGCTAAGGGGATCAGGGGGTATGGAGAGAAGGCAGGTATGGGATACTGAGTTGGATGATCAGCCATAATCATATTGAATGGCGGTGCAAGCTCGAAGGGCCGAATGCCCGGTGGTCAAATGAGATGGAGGCACTGAGTGAAATCCAGGTTAGCCATGGAGTGGTGTTAGGTAAATTGAATGGGTTAAAGGGCAATAAATCCCCAGGACCAGATAGGCGCATCCCAGAGTACTTTAGGAAGTAGCCCCAGAAATAGTGGATACATTGGTGATAATTTTTCAAAACTCTTTAGATTCTGGAGTAGTTCCTGAGGATTGGATGGTAGGTAATGTAACCCCACTTTTTAAAAAGGGAGGGAGAGAGAAAACGGGGAATTACAGACCAGTTAGTCTAACATCGGTAGTGGGGAAACTGCTGGAGTCAGTTATTAAAAATGGGATAGCAACACATTTGGAAAGTGGTGAAATCATTGTACAAAGTCAGCATGGATTTATGAAAGGCAAATCATGTCTGACGAATCGTATAGAATTTTTTGAGGATGTAAGTAGTAGAGTGTATAAGGGACAACCCGTGGATGTGTTATCTGGACTTTCAGAAGGCTTTCGACAAGGTCCCACGTAAGAGATTAGTATACAAACTTAAGGATACAGTATTGGGGGTTCAGTATTGATGTGGATAGAGAACTGGCTGGCAGACAGGAAGCAAAGAGTAGGAGTAAATGGGTCCTTTTCAGAATGGCAGGCAGTGACTAGTGGGGTACCGCAAGGCTCAGTGCTGGGACCCCAGCTATTTACAATATATGTTAATGATTTGGACGAGGGAATTGAATGCAACATCTCCAAGTTTGCGGATGACACGAAACTGGGGTGCAGTGTTAGCTGTGAGGAGGATGCTAGGAGGCTGCAAGGTGACTTGGATACGCTGGCAAATGCATGACAGTTGCAGTACAATGTGGATAAATGTGAAGTTATCCACTTTGGTGGCAAAAACAGAAAGTAGACTATTATCTGAATGGTGGCCGATTAGGAAAAGGGGAGATGCAACGAAACCTGGGTGTCATGGTACACCAGTCATTGAAAGTAGGCATGCAGGTGCAGCAGGCAGAGCAGAAAGCAAATGGTATGTTAGCATTCATAGCAAAAGGGTTTGAGTATAGGAGCAGGGAGGTTCTACTGCAGTTGTGCAGGGTCTTGGTGAGACAACACCTGGAGTATTGCGTTCAGTTTTGGTCTCCAAATCTGAGGAAAGACATTCTTGCCATAGAGGCAGTACAGAGAAGGTTCACCAGACTGATTCCTGGGATGTCAGGACTTTCATATGAAGAAAGATTGGATAGACTTGGCTTGTACTCGCTAGAATTTAGAAGATTGAGGGGGGATCTTATAGAAACTTACAAAATTCTTAAGGAGTTGGACAGGCTAGATGCAGGAAGTTTGTTCCCGATGTTGGGGAAGTCCAGGACAAGGGGTCACAGTTTAAGGATAAAGGGGAAATCCTTTAGGACCGAGATGAGAAAAACTTTTTTCACACATTTTTCCAGTGAATCTCGGGAACTCTCTGCCACAGAAGGTAGTTGAGGCCAGTTCATTGGCTATATTTAAGAGGAAGTTAGATGTGGCCTTTGTGGCTAAAGGGATCAGGGGGTATGGAGAGAAGGCAGGTACAGGATACCGAGTTGGATGATCAGCCATAATCATATTGAATGGCGGTGCAAGCTCGAAGGGCCGAATGCCCTACTCCTGCACCTATTTTCTATGTTTCTATGTACCTGCGTGCCTCCGCGAGGTTGGGGAATCCCCTCTACCCGGGGATTCCCATACCGGCGCTGCCAGCGGGAGTTCTTAGTATAACCATATAACATATAACCATATAACAATTACAGCACGGAAACAGGCCATCTTGGCCCTACAAGTCCATGCCGAACAAATTTTTTTCCCCTTAGTCCCACCTGCCTGCACTCGTACCATAACCCTCCATTCCCTTCTCATCCATATGCCTATCCAATTTATTTTTAAATGATACCAATGAACCTGCCTCCACCACTTCCACTGGGAGCTCATTCCACACCGCTACCAATCTCTGCGTAAAGAAGTTCCCCCCCTCATATTACCCCTAAACTTCTGTCCCTTAATTCTGAAGTCATGTCCTCTTGTTTGAATCTTCCCTATTCTCAAAGGGAAAAGCTTGTCCACATCAACTCTGTCTATCCCTCTCATCATTTTAAAGACCTCTATCAGGTCCCCCCTTAACCTTCTGCGCTCCAGAGAATAAAGACCTAACTTATTCAACCTATCTCTGTAACTTAGTTGTTGAAACCCAGGCAACATTCTAGTAAATCTCCTCTGTACTCTCTCTATTTTGTTGACATCCTTCCTATAATTTGGCGACCAAAATTGTACCCCATACTCCAGATTTGGTCTCACCAATGCCTTGTACAATTTTAACATTACATCCCAGCTTCTATACTCAATGCTCTGATTTATAAAGGCTAGCATACCAAAAGCTTTCTTTACCACCCTATCTATATGAGATTCCACCTTCAAGGAACTATGCACGGTTATACCCAGATCCCTCTGTTCAACTGTACTCTTCAATTCCCTACCATTTACCATGTACGTCCTATTTTGATTTGTCCTGCCAAGGTGTAGCACCTCACATTTATCAGCATTAAACTCCATCTGCCATCTTTCAGCCCATTTTTCCAAATGGCCTAAATCACTCTGTAGACTTTGGAAATCCTCTTCATTATCCACAACACCCCCTATCTTGGTATCATCTGCATACTTACTAATCCAATTTACCACACCTTCATCCAGATCATTGATGTACATGACAAACAACAAAGGACCCAACACAGATCCCTGAGGCACCCCACTAGTCACATGCCTCCAACCCGATAAACCTTCTTAACCAACCTTCCATGAGGAACCTTGTCAAAGACCTTACTAAAGTCCATATAGACAACATCCACTGCTTTACCCTCGTCAATTTCCCTAGTAACCTCTTCAAAAAATTCAAGAAGATTAGTCAAACATGACCTTCCAGGCACAAATCCATGTTGCATTTAGTAGCATTTAAGCATTTAAATTCATTGGTAGCTCGCTACTTACGGCGTTGATTCCAGTGGATTTCCTGATGCAGGTGAGTTCATAAATGCTGTATCTTACTGTTGGTCTTTGTGTCGTTTGCAACATGCACCTGCAGCATTGTGTCACCCTTCTACAGGAATGATGTTATTAAGCTGGAAAGAATGCAGGGTAGATTTCAGATTCAGATTCAGATTCAATTTTAATTGTCATTGTCAGTGTACAGTGTAGATTTAGGAGGATGTTACCAGGGCTTGGGTGCCTGAACTATTGGACAGGCTGGGACGTTATTCCTTGGAGCGCTGGACGCTGTGAGGTGATCTTATAGGTGTATCAGATCATGAGGGGAATAGATAGGGTGAATGCCCAGTCTTTTAACCAGAATATGGAAATCAAAAACCAGACGACATTGGTTTAAGGCGAGAGAGGAAAGATTTAATAGGAACCTGAGGGTCAACTTTTAAACACAGAGTGGTCACCATACGGTGAAGGTGTGGGGTCAGGGGTCATCCCACAGTGAGAGTGTGGGGATAGAGGTCTCCGGCAGTAAAATGACAAACATCCAGTTACATTTACATGCGTATGTGTGGCTGTACATGATCCATACCCTCCATTCCATTTGCCTCTCCAAAAGCCAGTTAAACGCCATTGTCTTATCTGCCTCCACCATAACACGTGGCAACGCGTTCCATGCACCCACCCCCTGTGTAAAAAAACCTGCCCCGCATATCCACTCTAAACGTTGCCCCTCTCACCTGAGAGGAAGAAAGATTCTAGAGGGCAAAAGAGGCGACCGTGGCTGACAAGGTCAGTCAAGGACAGTACTAAACTTAATTCGAGAAATCATATAACATCGTAATGATTAGTGGAAAGCCAGAGGATTGGGAAGCTTTCAAAGAACAACAGAAGGTAACTAAAAAGCCAACACAGGGAGAAAAGATGAAATACTAAGGCAAGCTTGCCAATAATATAAAAGAGGATATATAGCAAGAGTTTCTTCAGTTATATAAAAGGTAAGAAGGTGGTTCGAGTGGACATTGGACTGCTGGAAAATGATGCAGGAGAAGTGATAATGGGGAATAAAGAAATTGCAGAGTTGAAAATGCACTCTTGTCTGGGAAATTTCCACCCTTGGATAAATATTCTGAAGGTGAACTTTCCCATGAAATGGGCCCAACCAGCAGATAATTGCACAAACTAAAACGATTTTGCAACCAAGTGCCAACAAATGATTCCAAGAATCTCACGAGCAGGTTGCTGCCAGGTGCTGCCAGGTGCCTATGATCTCCCAGAAGAGAAACAAATCAGGCATGAGGGAATTAGTCAATGCAAGTGACTGACAAGTTAATCTTCTACGTTGGGCCAATGCCAACGTTGATGGTGTAAGGCAGGAACCTGCAACGGTTGATTGGAGCAGGTTGTTTATGAGCAAAGAGTAATGGAGAATGTTGGACCATTTTAAAAGCTGGATAGAGAGTTCAAGGCATGCATCTTTCTGTTAGATTGAGGGGCAAGGCAGGTGGGAGTATGAGATTGTGCATGACAAGGGAAATTGAGGCTCTGGAAATGAAAAAGGGAGCGTGAGGCTCTTAGATGGACGGGACGCAAAAAGGGTGTTTCCTGTAGAGTCTAGAACCAGAGCGCACAGTTGCAGAATAAAAAGACGAGCTTTTAGAATGGAGACAAGGAAGAATTTATTTTGTCAGAGGTTGGTGAATCTGGAATTCATTGCCACAGACAGCATTTAGAGTATTATGATCAGTTTTGAGCTCCATTTTATGGGAGAAATGATGTCAAGCTGGAAAGGTGCAGAAATGATTGACAATGATACTGCCAGGACAGTTTAAGATATAAGAGAGGTTGAGCAGGCTAGGACTCCATTCCCTGGAGTGCAGGAGGATGAGGGGTGACCTTATACAGATGTACAAAATTATGAGAGGAATAGGTCAGGTAAAAACACAGTGCCTCTTGCCCAGAGTAGGGGAATCGCAAACCAAAGGACTTTGGTTTAAGTTGAGGGGGTAACATTTAATCATTGGTGAATTGAACGAGGGGGTAGTTGTGACAGGCTCTATTGCAACGTTTAAGAAACATTTAGACAGGTTCGTTTGATAGGATAGGTTTAGAGGGATAAGAGCCAAATGCAGGCAGATGGGACCAGTGTATATGGGACATGTTGGTGGGTGTGGGTGAGGCCTGTTTCCATGCTGTATGGCTCTGACTCGTGGAAACAACCTCTATCCAGACCTTTCATTTGTTGTTAAGTTTCAATGAGAGCCACCCTCATCTAAACACTAGTGAGTATCCTAGTGCCATCAAGCACTCATCATTTATAATCCCAATCATCCTGATGCAGAGAGATCACATTGTGAACTTAGAATTCAATAAACGAGGTGGGAGGAGGTGTACATAGACAATCTATCTGGTGGAGCTTATGGTCCCTAAATCCTGGTAATGAAGGAGGTGTAGTGATAAGTGTTGCATGTCTGATGGTTACAGGGAAGGGGCCGGGGGGGGGGGGGGGGGGGGGGGGGGGGGAGGACAGTGATGGGGGAGAGGGGTGAGGGACAAGGGAACCAGGGTAGACACAACGTGCTGGAGTAACTCAGCGGGACAAGCAGCATCTCTGGAGAGAAGATCTCTGGAGAGAGAAGACTTCTTCAGTCTGAAGAAGGGTCTCGACCTGAAACATCCCCCATTCCCTCTCTCCAGGGATCCTGTTACTTCAGCACATTAAGGCTACCTTCGGTTTGAACTAGCATCTGCAGTTCCTTCCTATTCATGGAGAAGGGAATACACAACATGCCATTAGCTTTCTTCACTGCCTGCTGTACCTGCATGTAACTTTCAGTACCTGCATGTTTACTTGTGTCTCAACGTTTGGGTTGTAACTACCTTACCTAAAGATATGGCAGACCAGTTAAATAAGTACTTTGCTTCTGTCTTCACTAAGAAAGACACAAACAATCTCCCCGAATTACTAAGGGACTCAGGATCTAGTGGGAGGGAGGAACTGAAGGGAATCCACAATAGTCAGGAAATGCTGTTGGGTAAACTGTTGGGACTGAACGCAGATACATCCCCAGGGCATGATGGCCTGTATTCCTGAGTACTCAAGGAGGTGGCCCTGGAATTTGTGGATGCATTGGTGATCATTTTCCAATGTTCTATTGACTCTGGATCAGTTCCTGTGGACTGGCGGGTAGCTAATGTAACCCCACTTTTTAAGGAAGGAGGGAGAGAGGAAACAGGGGAATTATAAACCGATTAGCTGTAGTGGGGAAGATGCTTGAGTCATATTATTAAAGATGTAATAACAGTGCATTTGGAAAACAGTGACAGGATCGGTCAATGTCAGCATGAATTTATGATGGGGAAATCATGTGGGATTGTCTGTCACTGAAGGAAGTGGAGGCCAATTCACTGGATGGTTTCAGAGAGAGCTAGATTTAGTTCTTAGGGCTAACAGAATCAAGGGATACTGGGTGAAAGCAGGGATGGGGCAGTAATTGGGGATGATCTTATTGAATGGCGGTGCTGGATCGAAGGGCCGAATTGCTAACGTGGTATTGGAATTAAGCCAATATTAAGGATGGATGACTTCGAACAACAATACCCACTTCTAATACAGATAGAGAAAGCGAATTATCATGAGCTATCGACTTACTAGAAGGCCGTATCATGCCCGGGCTGAACACGACATCCTGCTCCTCAAGATATAGACACAATGTGCCGCAGTAACTCAGCGGGACAGGCAGCATCCCTGGAGAGAAGGAATGGCTGACGTTTCTGGTCAAGACCTTTCTTTGGATAGTAATCATCAGAAGAAGGATCCCGACCTAAAACGTCACCCATTCCTTCTCTCCAGCGGAGCTGGCTGACATTGGAGGCTGTGATGGCGCTGTGGCTGTGACCCGGCTTCGGAGCTTCGGCCGCAGGCCCTGTGGACTGTAACATCGGGAGCTCGCAGGTCCCTGGTTGGTGACCGATTTTCATTAGCTCCCGCAACAGCAGCTTTGTCCGTCTAGAATTGTAAGGCTTGAATCGACCCATTCGCGGGGCCTTTCATCGCTCGGCGCTGTTTAAAATCGGCCGCGGGAACTACCATCGCCCGGCAGGGTCTTCAACATCTGAGCCTTGATCACCTCGATGCAGCAGATTGACTGTCTGACCGTGGGAGAAGAAGCAAGGAAGAGATAAGACTTTTTACCTTCCATCACAGTGAGGAGGTGCCTGGAGGAGATTCACTGTGATGGATGTTTGCGTTAAACTGGGTTAATGGTGTGTTTTGTTGTTTTCTTAGTTATGACTGCATGGCCAGGAAATTTCATTCAAACTTGTTTTTGAATGACAAATAAAGAAATTCAATTCAATCAACAAGCACACTTGAAGCATTTTTTTATCCCACTTTGCTTACAAAGCACACATTTTTATACCAATTGCCAGTTGTCTTTTTTTTTCCACACACTTGATAGAAAGTGTGGTTTACCTCAACAGCACACACTTGATGTACCTTTGGCACTTAGTTCATACTTTAAAAAATACACCTTTAATCTACCACTTCAATAAAAGCACACATACATCTATAATTTACTTAAGCATACGTCAAAGAAAATACCATATTTTCTTAAACAGCACACTAAAATCAAAGAAAGCACTTTTTATAATTAAAGGGATCACACTCAAATTACTTTGGTATCTCTTTTATTTAATACTGTTGTTATATTTTTAAATGAGAAGATTACAGCCCCAATGCCAAAAGGGAGCATACTCATGCTTAATTAACTTTGCACAGATTAAAATCTTTAATATTGCGGTCATTCAATGGCTGCTGTACCGGCAACCATAGTAATCAATACACTCGTGCTTGCCTACAATCAACTGCTTGTCCTCCAGAAGGCATTGCATGGCAACACTAAGGGTCAAGTGTCAACTGTGAAATCACTCCATAGTCCCCACCTGCCCGCGTTCGGCCTCCCCTCGCTGCAGTCTAGAAGTGGGGAGGGACCTCATTAAAACTCACCAAATAGTGAAAGGACTGAAGGGAGTGGATGTGGAGAGGATGTTTCCACTAGTGGGAAAGTCTAGGATCAGAGGACACAGCCTCACAATTAAAGGACATTCCTCCAGGAAACAGATGAGGCATTTCTTTAGGCAGAGGATGGTGAATCTGTGGAATTCATTGCCACAGACGGCTGTGGAGGCCAAGTCAGTGGATATATTTAATGCAGAGATAGATAGATTCTTGATTAGTATGGATGTCAGGTTATGGAGAGAAGGCATGATGATGGGGTTAGGAGGGAAAGATAGATCAGCCATAATTAAATTGTGAAGTAAAATTAATGGGCCGAAAGGCCTAATTCTTCTCCCATCACTGTTGACCGTATGATATCTCTCGAAACCTGTCCAATCCATGTACCAGTCTAACTGTTTCTTAAACATTGGGTTAGTCCCAGCCTTAAGTACTTCCTCTAGCAGCTTGTTCCATACACGCACCATCCTTTGTGTGGAATAAGTTACCCCTCGGATTCCAGTTCAATTTTTTCCACATCACCATAAACCTATGTCCTCTGGTCCTCGATTCACCAGAGATTCTGTGTGTTTACCCAATCTAATCCTCTCATGATTTTATACAACTATAAGATCACCCCTCATCCTCTTGCACTCCAAGGAACGGAGTCCCAGCTTCCTCATCATCTCCCTATAGCCCAAACCCTCTAGTCCTGCCAAATTCCTCGTAAATCTTCTCTGTTCCCATGAGAGATGATGGCTTGTGACTGCGTCTGAACCTGCTCTCTGAGCCGACATAGAATGGCACAGATGAGGAGACATTGGACATTTTAGCTGTCCTCTATTTGGTGAAAGGTAGAACAAGTTAGGGCTTTATTCTTTGGAGCGCAGATGGTTAAGGGGGGACTGGATAAAGGTATTTAAAATGATGAGAGGGATAGACAGAGTTGACGTGGATAAGCTTTTCCCACTGAGAGGAGGGAAGATGCAACCAAGGGGACATGACTTGAGAATTAAGGGACAGAAGTTTAGGGGTAACATGAGGGGGAACTTCTTTACTCAGAGAGTGGTGGCTGTGTGGAATGAGCTTCCAGTGAGGTCCAAGGTGGTTGAGGCAGGTTTGTTTTTATCATTTAAAAATAAATTGGATAGTTATATGGACGAGAAAGGAATGGAGGGTTATGGTCTGAGCGCAGGTATATGGGACTAGGGGAGAATACGTGTTCGGCACGGACTAGAAGGGTCGAGAATTGTTTTTGCTGTAATTGTTATATGGTTATATGATTGAGACAATTAATGCACCCAATATCTTCACCAACTGGACTGCTCTTTATCCCAGTCCAAGCATCTGAGGAAATTGATCTGGGGGTGGGGATACTCGTACCCCAACTGACCCTTCTCCAATTCCATGCCAATCAGTAAACTAAAGGCAAATCCCACCAGCCCATCACCCTAGGCCTCGTCCACCACCCTCATAACTGATCTATTTTCCCCATAACCCATGACATCTTCACTAATCAAGAATCTGTCAATCAGTTCTACCCGCAAATGCTTTCAGATTCGATACTCAACCTATTGAGTGTGACTGATTTTTAAACAACACATTCTAGTGGAACAGACACTTCAAATGACATTACAGGAAGATCTGATAACGTTGTGTTTTCTGAAGGATCAGTGCTGGTGTAATATGTAGATAACATTTTAGCCTCTCCCAGCCTACAAGCATCCTAGGCTTGTGTCGGAAAGAAGGTCTGAAGAAAGGTCTCGACCCGAAACGTCATCCATTCCTTCTCTCCAGAGATGCTGCCTGTCCCACTGAGTTGCTCCAGCAGTTTGTGTCTATCTAAGCATCTGAGTGGCAGTTTTACCTTTTTACTGACTTTAATAGCTAAGGAAGATGGATTCACACCTCCCATTGCAAACGTGCACCAGCCACAGACCAGTTCCTGGACTCTAATGCAGGTAACTATTGTAGACACAGGCCTTTGTGTGAAAAAGACACACTCAGGTTTCTATTAAATCTTTCCCCCCTCTCCTTGAACCTATATCCTCTGTTTCTTGATTCCCTTGCTCAGGGCAAAAGACTCTGGGCATTCACCTGATCTATTCCTCTTTTGATTTTATACACCACTATAAGATTACCTCTCATCCTCCTGCGCTTCAAGGAATCAAGTCCTAGCCTGCTCAACCTCTCTCTAAAGCTTAGGCCCTCGGGCCCGGGCAACATTCCAGTAAATCTTCTGTGTACGCGTTCCAGCTTGCAACATGTTTCATATGATGTGGGAACCTAAACTGAATGCATTATTGTAACTATGTGTCCTCACCAACGTCTTATATAACTGCAACATGACCTCCCAACTTCTAAACTTAATACGCTGGCCTTCATCGATCAATGTGCTGAAAGCCTTTTAGACCACCCTATCTAACTGTAATGCCATGTAAAGTCTGGAGGGGCAGTGAGGGAGCACTGCACTGTGGAAGGAGCAGGGGCAGGTGGGGGGGCAGTGTCGGGGTGAAGATTGGTGGGTGTTGGGGTGAGGGTGGGGATTAGGGTGGGAATGAGGTCAGGGTGAGTGTGGGGGTTAGGGCAGGTGAGTGTCGGGGTGAGGTTGGGGTGAGTGTGGGGGTAAGGTCGGATTGAGGATGGGGGTGAGGATGTGTGGATGTCAGGGTGAGGTTGAGGGTGAGGTCGGGGTGAGGATGTGAAGGCTAGAACCTCTAGTCCTAGAATCTCCCACCAGTGTAAACATCCTCTCCATATCAAATCAAATCAAATCAACCTTTATTGTCATCTTGCAAAGCAACAGTTGTACAGAGGAGAGCCACCTATTCTGCAGAATATGAAATTAATAAAAACACTTCTTTGCCTGAATTTGTCTCAAGAGTTTCAGGGTTTCAGGTTTCAGCAACTAAGTTACTGAGAAAGGTTGAACAAGTTAGGGCTTTATTCTTTGGAGCGCAGAAGGTTAAGGGGGGACTTGATAGAGGTTTTTTAAAATGATGAGAGGGATAGACAGAGTTGACGTGGAAAAGCTTTTCCCACTGAGAGTAGGGAAGATTCAAACAAGGGGACATGACTTGAGAATTAAGGGACTGAAGTTTAGGGGTAACATGAGGGGGAACTTCTTTACACAGAGAGTGGTGGCTGTGTGGAATGAGCTTCCAGTGAAGGTGGTGGAGGCAGGTTCGTTTTTATCATTTAAAAATAAATTGGATAGTTATATGGATGGGAAGGGAATGGAGGGTTATGGTCTGAGCGCAGGTATATGGGACGAGGGGAGATTATGTGTTCGGCACGGACTAGAAGGGTCGAGATGGCCTGTTTCCGTGCTGTAATTGTTATATGGTTATATGGTTAAGAGCATTTGTGATTTTGAATCTCACACTGTGATGGATGTTTGCGTTAAACTGGCTTAATGGTGTGTTTTGTTGTTTTCTTAGTTATGACTGCATGGCTAGGAAATTTCATTCAAACTGGTTTTTGAATGACAAATAAAGAAATTCAATTCAATTAACAAGCACACTTGAAATGAAGCATTTTTTAAAATCCCATTTTGCTTACAAAGCACACATTTTTATACCAATTGCCAGTTGGCTTTTTTTTCACACACTTGAAAGAAAGTGCGGTTTACCTCAACAGCACACACTTGATGTACCACCCTATCTAACTGTAATGCCATGTAAAATCTGGAGGGGCAGTGAGGGAGCACTGCACTGTGGAAGGACCAGGGGCGGGGGACGGGGGGCGTGGTTGGGGTGAGGGTGGGGGTAAGGTCTGATTGAGGATGGGGGTGAGGTCGGGGTGAGGATGTGTGGCTGTCAGGGTGAGGTTGAGGGTCAGGTCGGGGTGAGGATGCGTAGAATTAAAGGAACATGAAACTTAAACATTTCACACATAATAACAATAAAAACAATCCACTCTATCCAAGCCTTTCACGTTTCAATGAGGTCCCCCGTCATTCTTCTAAGCACCAGCGAGTGCTGTTGTGTCTACAGGTACAGATAGTGTTAGTGTGAGGTGATCGCTAGTTTGTGCGGCAGACGGGAAGCAAACAGTGGGTCCTTTTCACAATGGCAGTCAGTGACTAGTGGGGTACCGCAAGGCTCAGTGCTGGGTCCTCAGATATTTACGATATTTATTAATGATTTGGACGAGGGAATTGAATGCAACATCTCCAAGTTTGCGGATGACACGAAGCTGGGGGGCAGTGTTAGCTGTGAGGAGGATGCTAGGAGGCTGCAAGGTGACTTGGATAGGTTGGGTGAGTGGGCAAATGCATGGCAGATGCAGTATAATATGGATAAATGTGAGGTTATCCACTTTGGTGGCAAGAACTGGTAATCAGATTATTGTCTGAATGGTGGCCGATTAGGAAAAGGGGAGATGGGTGTCATGGTACACCAGACATTGAAAGTAGGCATGCAGGTGCAGCAGGCAGTGAAGAAAGCGAATGGCACGTTAACATTCATAGCAAAAGGATTTGAGTATAGGAGAAGGGAGGTTCTACTGCACGTTGAACAATCCTTGTTCAATACGTACCAGGGCCCCATCCCCGACCTCTATCTCCGTTACATTGACGACTGCTTTGGGGCCACCTCCTGCACCTACACACAACTGACTGACTTCATCCACTTCACCACTAACTTCCAGCATCTGCAGTTCCTTCTTGAACACTTTGTCTACTCCACTGCGATATCTCCTCAAGGTAAGCCTACTTTGAAGAAGTTCTCATCCTCTCTCCGGAGACAGTTTCACAACCTCCTCTCTAACTGCACACCCTGTGTGACCCCCCCTGCCCTCCAACTGTACGACCACATCCTTACCCAGACTCGATACCACAGCCACATCTGCTTCCTCGGGGCATGCCTTCGCCTCCATCTCATACCTCATGGCTTCCAGCTCCAGTTCCCTACCTCACAGTTCGGACCCCAACCGGACCATCGGGCTATCCACCGGCACACCCAGCAATACTCCAACCGGGCACTGAGATCCACCCTGGTCGCGATGCGCCGGCACCAGCAGGATCTCACATCGACACTCCCTGCACTTCAGGCCTCACTAACCCAGACCTGCAACGGACCCCAGTTATATTTCATCCGCCGGAAGATCCACCTCTTAAATAAATGCATTTCGTTGTCTCTGTACTGTACACTGACAATGACAATTAAAATTGAATCTGAATCTGAATCTGAATAAAAAATTCTTGGCCTACCTCAATTCCACAAAGGCCCTTAAATTATCCCGACTCCAGGCCGTTCCCGACGCCTACACTCCGCGACTCGACCGCCCGCCCGCCCGCAGACTCCGGGCCCCGACTCTGGCCCGCATCGCCTGCCCGAGTCCCGCGACACCCGCCATCTTGGCCACTAAGAGCAACTTCCATACTCACCGGGACGCCGCCTTCACATCGATGCCGCTGCCGACCCTCACCTGCCTACCGATGACGCCCAGCCTCGCAGCTTCTACGGTAACTCCGATTCCTCCGACCCTCGCCGTACTCCGGGATCGCCCAGCATCATCGCCGCCGCATTGGGCCCGCTGAACAGTGCCGCCACACTGGGCCCGCCTAACACCGCCGCCAGACCCCCGACCTACCAGACACCACCGCCGGACCCGACCTACCCAACATGGCCGCCGGACCCGACCTACCCAACATGGCCGCCAAGTCCGACCTACCCAACATGGCCGCCGGACCCGACTTACCCAACATGGCCGCCGGACCCGACCTACCCAACATGGCCGCCGGACCCCCGACCTACCCAACATGGCCGCCGGACCCGACCTACCCAACATGGCCGCCGGACCCGACCTACCACTTTCCCTTGCAACCGCAAGAGATGCAACACTTGTCCCTTTACCTCCCCCCTCGACTCCGTTCAAGGACCCAAGCAATCGTTCCAGGTGCGACAGAGGTTTACCTGCATCTCTTCCAACCTCATCTATTGCGTCCGCTGCTCTAGATGTCAGCAGATCTATATCGGTGAGACCAAGCGGAGGTTGGGCGATCGTTTCGCCGAACACCTCCGCTCGGTCCGCAATAACCAAGCTGACCTCCCGGTGGCTCAGCACTTCAACTCCCCCTCCCACTCCGTCTCCGACCTCTCTGTCCTAGGTCTCCTCCATGGCCACAGCGAGCAGCACCGGAAATTGGAGGAACAGCACCTCATATTCCGTTTGGGGAGTCTGCATCCCGGGGGCATGAACATCGAATTCTCCCAATTTTGTTAGTCCTTGCTGTCTCCTCCCATCCCCCAGCCTTCTGGTTCCTCCTCCTTTTCCCTTTCTTGTCCCCACCCGCCCCCGATCAGTCTGAAGAAGGGTTTCGGCCCGAAACGTTGCCTATTTCCTTCGCTCCATAGATGCTGCTGCACCCGCTGAGTTTCTCCAGCTTTTTTTGTGTAACACCCGACCTACCCAACATGGCCGCCGGACCCGACCTACCCAACATGGCCGCCGGACCCGACCTACCCAACATGGCCGCCGGACCCCCGACCTACCCAACATGGCCGCCTGACCCGACCTACCCAACATGGCCGCCGGACCCGACCTACCCAACATGGCCGCCGGGTCCGACCTACCCAACATGGCCGCCCGACCCGACCTACCCACCCAACATGGCCGCCTGACCCGACCTACCCAACATGGCCGCCGGACCCGACCTTCCCAACATGGCCGCCGGACCCGACCTACCCAACATGGCCGCCGGAACCGACACCGCCGCCGGACCCGACCTACCCATCGCACCGGACCCGACCTACCCAACATGGCCGCCGGACCCGACCTACCCAACATGGACGCCGGGTCCGACCTACCCAACATGGCCGCCGGACCCCCCGACCTGCCGGACCCGCCCTACCCAACATGGCCGCCGCCGGCCTCCTCCCGCACCGGACCTACCCAATATGGCCGCCGGACCCGACCTACCCAACATGGCCGCCGGACCCGACCTACCCAACATGGCCGCCGGAACCGACCTACCCAACATCGCCGGACCCGACCTACCCGCATGGCCGGACCCGACCTACCCAACACATGATCCGCCTCCCCCATGGCCGCCGGACCCGACCTACCCAACATGGCCGCCGGACCCGACCTACCCAACATGGCCGCCGGGTCCGACCTACCCAACATGGCCGCCGGGCCCCGGTCCGACCTACCCAACATGGCCACCGCAACGCACCCGATTCATCTCGCCGCCGACCCGCCGACCTTCCGCCCACCGGGACCATCCACGCATCGCCCGCGGACCCCGACTCAACCACCACTGGACTCCGACCACCGGGTCCGGTGACCCGCGCCACTCCACCCCCCCTCCAGCAACCCACAGCCGTCGCCTTACCTGGAGCCTGGACTCTGCACTGGGCCTGGAGCCTCCACGCTGCTAACTCCCTCTCTCCTGGACTTAACTCCACTGGGTCCTAGTGCCGGTCTGCCCAGCCTTGCTAACCTCAGTGGCTGCTCCACTGACCCTCCCCCATCCCCCCCCCCCCCCCAACCATGTCACTCCCGCTCTTCCCCACCCACATTACAGCCCTCTCTCCCCCCACCCCTTGACCACCCACCACCCCCCCAACACCCACAGCTCCCCCCCCCCCCCCCACACATCGCCCCGTCCCCAGTCCACCCACCTGCCTGCCTCTGGCCCCAACTCCAACCCCTGCCGGGTGTTCACCATCCTCCCCGACCTCCCCCTCTAACACACCCAACGGTCTGTCCTCAGCAGAGGTCTTACCTTTGTCCCCCTCCGTCCCCATCTCAATGAGTTCCGCGCCCACCATGACTTGAAGCGCTTCTACCGTCGTCTCCGCATCACAGCGCACTTCCATGGGAAGGAGTCCTCGCCCCCCAATGATGACCCTTTTTCCCGTCTCCAACGCACCCCCTCCTCGTGGAACCCCTCTCGTAAAGTCCCGGCTCTGGAACTCTTTATCCAGAACTGCCGCCACGACGTCAACCGCCTCAACTTCTCCACTCCCTTGTCTCACTCTAAACTTTCCCCCTCTGAACGCACTGCCATTGAATCACTCCGCAAAAACCCAGATTGGGTTATCAAACCAGCCGACAAGGGAGGTGCCGTGGTAGTCTGGCGCGCCGATCTCTACAAAGCTGAGGTCATGCGCCAACTCTCGGACACCTCCTCCTACTTACCCTTGGACCATGACCCCACTGACGAGCACCAGGCCATCATTTCTAGCACCATCAGCGACTTCATCAATTCCCACGCCCTGCCCGACCAAGCTTCCAACCTCATCGTTCCCCAGCTCCGAACGGCCCGTTTTTACCTTCTCCCCAAAATCCACAAACCCGGCTCTCCCGGCAGACCCATTGTCTCTGCGTGTTCGTGCCCCACCGAACTCATCTCCACATACCTTGACTCCATCCTATCCCCCTTGGTCAAATCCCTTCCCACCTATGTTCTAGACACCTCAGACACTCTCCGCTGCCTCCACGCATTCCACTCTCTAGGCTCTCACCCCCTCATCGTCACCATGGATGTCAAGTCACTCTACACCTCCATCCCCCACCAGGATGGCCTCAAAGCCCTCCGGTTCTTCCTCGACCAGAGGAGCAACCTATACCCAGCCACTGACACTCTCCTCCGCTTAGCGGAGTTGGTCCTCACCCTCAACAACTTTACATTTGACTCCTCCTACTTCCTCCAAACACAAAGCATAGCTATGGGCACACGCATGGGCCCCAGCTACGCCTGCCTCTTTGTCGGGTACGTTGAACAATCCTTGTTCAATACGTACCAGGGCCCCATCCCCGACCTCTATCTCCGTTACATTGACGACTGCTTTGGGGCCACCTCCTGCACCTACACGCAACTGACTGACTTCATCCACTTCACCACCCGGCACTCCAATACACCTGGACCATTTCCGACACTTCCCTACCATTCCTTGACCTCACCATCTCCATCGCAGGGGACAGACTCCTGACCGACATACATTACAAACCCACTGACCCACATGGCTATCTGGACTACACGCCTTCCCACCCTGCCCCCTGTAAAGACTCCATCCCCTACTCCCAATTCCTCCACCTACACCGCATCTGTCCCAGGATGAGACATTCCATACCAGGGCATCGGAAATGTCCTCGTTCTTCAGGGAACGGGGATTCCCCTCCGCCACCATAGATGAAGCTCACACCAGGGTCTCATCCATACCCCGTAACACTGCTCTCTCTCCCCATCCCCGCACTCGCAACAAGGGCAGAGTCCCTCTGGTCCTCACCTTTCACCCCACCAGCCGGCAAATACAACACATAATCCTCCGCCATTTCCGCCACCTCCAACGTGACCCCACCACTCGCCACATCTTCCCATCTCCCCCCATGTCTGCCTTCCGCAAAGACCTCTCCCTCCGCAACTTCCTTGTCAATTCTTCCCTTCCCCCCCCCGCACCACCCCCTCCCCGGGCACTTTCCGTTGCAACCGCAAGAAATGCAACACCTGTCCCTTCACCTCCCCCCTCGACTCCATTCAAGGACCCAAGCAATCGTTCCAGGTGCGACAAAGGTTTACCTGCATCTCCTCCAACCTCATCTACTGCATCCGCTGCTCTAGGTGTCAGCTGATTTACATCGGGGAGACTAAGCGTAGGTTGGGCGATCGTTTCGCCGAACACCTCCGCTCAGTCCGCAATAACCAACCTGACCTCCCGGTGGCTCAGCACTTCAACTCCCCCTCCCATTCCCAATCCGACCTCTCTGTCTTGGGTCTCCTCCATTGCCAGAGTGAGCAACAGCGGAAATTGGAGGAACAGCACCTCATATTCCGCCTGGGGACCTTGCGTCCGGATGGCATCAACATTGAATTCTCCCAATTTTGCTAGCCCTTGCTGTCTCCTCCCATTCCTTAACCCTCTAGCTGTCTCCTCCCACCCTCCCATCCGCCCGCCCTCGGGCTCCTCCTCCTCCCCTTTTCCTTCCTTCTCCCCCCCACCCCACATCAGTCTGAAGATGGGTTTCGGCCCGAAACGTCACCTATTTCCTTCGCTCCATAGATGCTGCTGCACCCGCTGAGTTTCTCCAGCAATTTTGTGTACCTTCGAGGTTCTACTGCAGTTGTACAGGGTCTTGGTGAGACCACACCTGGAGTATTGCGTACAGTTTTAGTCTCCTAATCTGAGGAAGGACATTCTTGCCATAGAGGGAGTACAGAGAAGATTCACCAGACTGATTCCTGGGATGTCAGGACTTTCATATGAACAAAGACTGGATAGACTCAGCTTGTACTCGCTAGAATTTAGAAGATTGAGGGAGGATCTTAAAAACTTACAAAATTCTTAAGGGGTTGGACAGGCTAGATGCAGGAAGATTGTTCCTGATGTTGGGGAAATCCAGAACAAGGGGACACAGTTTAAGAATAAGGGGGAAATCTTTTAGGACCGAGATGTGAAAAACTATTTTCACACAGAGTGGTGAATCTCTGGAATTGTTGCCACAGAAGGTAGTTGAGGCCAGTTCATTGGCTATATTTAAGAGGGAGTTAGATGTGGCTAAAGGGATCAGGGGGTATGGAGAGATAGCAAGTACAGGATACTGAGTTGGATAATCAGCCATGATCGTATGGAATGGCGGTGCAGGCTCGAAGGGCCGAATGGCCTACTCCTGCACCTATTTTCTAGGTTTCTATGTTACGAATGACAAGTGTAGCAACTCTTGCGGTACCGAACTTATTTCCACATACCTCAACTTCATCCGATCCCGCCTGGTCCAATCCCTCCCTACCTGTGTTCAAAACACCTCAGACACTCTCCGTCGTCTCCGCACATTCCATTCTCTAGGCCCTCACCCCCTCATCTTCACCATGGACGTCCAGTCACTCTACACCTCCATCCCCCACCACGATGGTCTCAAAGCCCTCCGGTTCTTCCTCGACCAGAGAAGCAACCTATACCCAGCCACTGACACTCTCCTCCGCCTAGCGGAGCTGGTCCTTACCCTCAATAATTTCATGTTTGACTCCTCCCATTTCCTCCAAATACAAAGCTATGGGCATATGCATGGGCCCCAGATACGCCTGCCTCTTTGTCGGGTACGTCGTACAATCCTTGTTCAATACGTACCAGGGCCCCATCCTCCGCTACATCGACGACTGCTTTGGTGCCACCTCCTGCACCCACACACAACTGACTGACTGCATCCACTTCACCACTAACTTCCATCCGGCACTCAAATACACCTGGACCATTTCCGACACTTCCCTACCATTCCTTGACCTCACTATCTCCATCGCAGGTGATATTCTGACCGACATCCACTACAAACCCACTGACTCCCATGGCTGTCTGGACTACACTTCTTCCCACCCTGCTTCCTATAAGGACTCCATCCCCTACTCCCAATTCCTCCGTCTACGCCGTATCTGCTCCCAGGATGAGGTGTTCCATACCAGGGCATCGGAAATGTCCTCATTCTTCAGGGAACGGGGGTTCCCCTCCTCTACTATAGATGAGGCTCGCACCAGGGTCTCTTCAATACCCCGTAACACTGCTCCCTCTCCCAATCCCCCCACTCGCAACTCCCTAGTCCTCACCTTTCACTCCACTAGCTGTCACATGCAACAAATAGTCCTCCGTCATTTTCGCCACCTCCAACGTGACCCCATCACTCGCCACATCTTCCCATCTCCCCCTCCCCCTGTTGGCTTTCCATAGAGACTGCTCCCTCCGTAACTCCCTGGTCAATTCTTCCCTTCCCATCCGAACCACCCCCTCGCCGGGCACTTTCCCTTGCAACCACAAGAAATGCTACACTTGTCGCTTTACCTCCCCCCTTGACTCCATTCAAGGACTGTCGTTCCAGGTGTAACAGAGGTTCACCTGCACCTCCTCTAACCTCATCTATTGCATCCGCTGCTCCAGATGTCAGCTGCTTTACATCGGTGAGACCAAGCGTAGGCTTGGCGATCGCTTCGCCCAACACCTCCGCTCGGTCCGCATTATTTTTTTTAAATTTCAAAGTAGACTTTATTCAAGTAATAAATATATACAATACGTGAACCGTGCGAAAAATTCATCCGCCATTTTTGGAGGCTATACAAATTGTTCAATACAGTTTATTCATTTTTCAAATTCCACAAGTCTGTCCCCCACCCGTGCCACTCATGTGGCCCCCTGGCGTGGGATACCTTCCCTTGTTTTGAGGGGCGTCTCCACCAAACCCTGCCCCCCATGTCCAGCAGCAGAAGGACCCTAGACTGTGGCCTCCCCCACCGAGCCTTGGCGTTGGCTGCACCGAGCTTCAGCGAGTCCCTTAGCACGTACTCCTGCAGTCTGCAGCGGGCCAGTCGGCAACATTCCCTGACGGACATCTCGCTCTGCTGGGTGGTGAACAACGCTCGGGCAGACCAAAGAGCGTCTTTCATCCAGTTGATGCTCCTGGTGACTCAGACCTTCAACTCTCCTTCCCATTCCGAATCCGACCTTTCTGTCCTGGGCCTCCTCCATGGCCAGAGTGAGCACCACCGTAAATTGAAGGAACAGCACCTCATATTTCGTTTGGACACTTTGCACCCCAGCGGTATGAACATTGACTTCTCCAATTTCAGGTTGTCCCTACTTTCTCCTCCCCTTCTCAGCTCTCCCTCAGCCCACTGGCTCCACCTCTTCCTTTTTTCTTCCCACCTCCCCCACCCTCACATCAATCTGTAGAAGAGTTTCGACCCGAAACGTTGCCTATTTCCTTTGCTCCATAGATGCTGCCTCATCCACTGACCTTCTCCAGCATTTGTGTCTACCTTCGATTTTTATACCTTTTGGTTTCACCATGTAGCTGTGTTTATTCCCCCCCCCCCCCCCCCCCCCCCCCCCATTTCAGGGCACCATAATATTTGGGACACAGCAATGTCATGTCAATGAAAGTACTCAATAATAGACAAAAGACAACAGGTGCAGGAGTAGGCCATTCGGCCCTTTGAGCCAGCACCGCCATTCAATGTGATCATGGCTGATCATCCACAAACAGTACCCGGTTCCTGCCCTCCCCATATCCCTTGACTCTGCTATCATTAAGAGCCCTATCTAGCTCTCTCTTGAAAGTATCCATAGAACCTGCCTCCACCGCCCTCTGAGGCAGAGAATTCCACAGACTCACAACTCTCTGTGTGAAAGATTTTCTCCTCATCTCAGTGCGAAATTGCCACAGATTCACAACTCTCTGGGTGGAAATGTTTCTCCTCGTCTCAGTCCTAAATGGCCACAGATTCACAACTCTCTGGGTGGAATGGTTTATCCTCATCTTTGTTCTAAATGGTTTACCCCTTATTCTTAAACTGTGGCCCCTGCTTCTGCACTCCCCCAACATCGGGAACATGTTTCCTGCCTCATACCGTGTCCAAACCCTTAAAAATCTTATATGTTTCAATAAGATGCCCTCTCATCCTTCTAAACTCCAGAGTATACAAGCCCAGCTGCTCCATTCCCTCAGCATATGTCAGTCCCGCCATCCCGGGAATTAACCTTGTAAACCTTTGCTGCACTCCCTCAATAGCAAGAATGTCCTTCCTCAAATTTGGAGACCAAAACTGTACACAATATTCCAGATGTGGTCTCACCAGGTCCCTGTACAACTGCAGAAGGACCTCTTTGCTCCTATACTCGACTCCTCTTGTTATAAAGGCAAACATGCCATTCGCTTTCTTCACTGCCTGCTGTACCTGCATGCTTACTTTCATTGATGAACAAGGACCCCCAGATCCTGTTGTACTTCCCCTTTTCCCAACTTGATGCCATTTAGAGAGTTATCATATTTAGTATTTTGTTGCATATCCTTTGCAGGCAATGACTGCTTGAATCTGTGATTCATGGACATCACCAGTTGCTGGGTGTCTTCTCTGGTGATGCTCTGCCAGGCCTGCATTGCAGCCATCTTTAAGCTTGTGCTTGTTTTGGGGGCTAGTCCCTGTTGTGAGATAAATGAAACTTTCACTAGATATAGATATAGACATGCCATTTATTGTCACTATACATGTACAATGAGATTAAAAGCAGCTCGTACTCAGTGCATACATATAATTTAGTACAAAAAACAAGAAACAGAAAACAAAACAAAAGGGGGAGGGGGGGGAATAGGTGCACAATTCTGCGGCGTTATATACATATCTATAAAGGCAAAATGGTGAAGGATGAATAGGTAGTATTCTTAGGCAGATGTTTAAAGATTATATTAAATATTTAAAAAATAATAATTAAATATTAAAAATTACAGTTACAATACACATTACAGTTCCAAATTTCAGTACGTGGATAGAATAGATGGAAGTCTGGGTGTTGGGCTGTGAAGTCAGTGCATGTGTGAATTAAGAGTAGTTATGACTTTCGGAAAACAACTATTCCTGAGTCTATTTGTCCTAGATTTGATGCACCTACACCTTCCAGCGGGCAGCAGGTCGATTAACTTAAACTTTATTTAAGCTTTAAGCAACTTGTTTCTTTAATACATAAACTCAGAAACGTCTGGCAAATATGGCTGATTCCGCAGGATTTTCCCGCCCGAAATACTTCGCACGTGCACACACTCCGGAAAAGTCTGCACATGCGCACACTCTAGAAATGCTCCGCACATGTGCACATGCACCGACTTCATTCTCCCCTCCTATTTATAAGTTGAGACGGTCAGGAGGTTTAATACGTCTTGATGACCGTCGCAGCACTGGAGCCTCAGGAGTTGCCGGTGTTTCAATAGCTAGGGGTAGATATATTGCTTGGTCATCAACTTCACTCATATTGTTATTTAGACTTTCAATTTTAGAATTTCTTGTAGAAGTTTCCATAGAGGATGCTGGAAGTGTTGGAGGAAGTTCCCGATTAGTGTTATCAAGAAGCGACGGAGTTGACAGAGGAAGTTCTCGATTAGTGTTATCAAGAAGTGACGGAACTGATGGAGAAGACGGACATGGTGCAAGGTCACGAAGTGAGACAGTTGACTGACATCCATCCCGATACTTGATAGTTGCATTAGAAGGGTTGACATCAGTCAGTTCCACTTCATCAACAAAAGGTTCATTCTTATTTAATCGGACATAATGACGAAGCAACACAGGCCCAGGGCTCGTCAACCATGATGGCAGAGAAGTACCACTAGAAGAATGCCGTTTGAAGTTAAAGAACCACTCGTGTGGAGTAGTATTGGTAGCAGTTGACAGTAGAGATCTGATGGAGTGTAATGCATCTGGTAGAACACATTCCCACTGCTGATCTGGTATATCATTTGACTTTAAAGCCAGTTTCACTGCTTTCCAAATTATTACGTTATACCTCTCAACCTGACCATTTCCAATCAGATGATATGGTGATGTTTTACTTGTTGCAATTCCTCTCTTAGAAAGGTAGTCCTTTAAATCTTTTGACATGAATGAGGTGCCCCTATCAGAATGTATGTAACTTGGAAATCCACAGAATGAAAACAGTTGATCTAAACATTTGATAACCATAGCAGCTGAAATATTTGGACAAGGAAAAGCAAATGGAAACATCGAATATTCGTCAACTAAGGTAAGTATATAAAAATTTTGAGAGGATGGTAAAGGCCCTTTGAAGTCAATACTCAAACTTCCATAGGATGAGTAGCTTTGATCAATCTTCCTTCTTCAGGACGGAAGAACCTTGGTTTTAATTCAGCACAGATTCTACATGAAGCACACGTCATCTTCACATCTTCTGTAGAGAAAGGTACATTTTTGGAACAAACATAGTGTAACAAACGAGTGACCCCAGGATGACACAGCCCATTGTGGAGATCAGTGAGTACAGAAGAATGAACAGAGGCACAAAATGCTCGAGTTAATGTGTCCGGAGCAACATTATCCTTACCAGGGCGGTACTCAATTGAATAACTATATGCGGATAATTCAATCCTCCATTCATGAATTTTACTATTTTTAATCTTCGTTCGTTTCTGATTATCCAGCATAAAAGCTACTGAACGCTGATCTGTTATCAAAGTGAAGTGCTGGCGAGTAAGGAAATGACTCCATTTCCTCACTGCTTCAATAATTGCTTCCTTTTCGACGGATGGGTAGTGCAATTCACTACCTTGGAGAGTACGAGACATGAAAGCCACTGGTCGTCCTCCTTGATTTAATGTTGCTGATACTGCTAAATCAGAGGCATCACATTCAACAACAAAGGGGAGATCCTCGTCGATGGCGTGTAATGTCGCAGATTCCAATTGTTTCTTTAAAGAAGTAAAGGTACTAATTGCTGTAGAGTCAAGGGGGAAAGATTTTGCTCTAATCAAAGGTTGAATTTTGTCAGAAAAATTTGGTGTCCATTTAGCATAATATGCAAACATCCCAAGAACCCTTCGTAGAGAGTTTAATGTTGCTGGAACAGGTATCTCTTGGAGTGGGCGGAGTCTTTCTGGATCAGGCTTGATTATATCATTTCTGTAGATGGCGAATGTGGCGAAGTGGCAACGGAGCTTGCTGATGACCATCTCCGAGGTGATGGCAGGGAGAAGGTCCACCTCGAACCAGCTTGAGTAAGAATCCACTAAAACGAGGTATTACTTTCCCCGCCATTCAAAAATATCAGCAGCCAGCGAGGACCATGGCATGTCGGGGGTAGGCTGTTGTAGCAGCGGCTGACGCTGCTGATGCGGGGCAAGAGAGTTGCAGTCCGGGCAGGAGGCCACCCTGGCCTTGATGTACTTCGCCATGCCCGGCCAATAGTACTGTTCCTGGGCATGCGAGATGGTGGCATCAGCCCCAGGATGCCCCATGTGGGCAGCATTGAAGTACAGGTAGGGACGACCACTTTGTGGCCCTTGATGATAATGCCATCGATGAGCACCAGCTCATCACGAACCAGGAAAAAGGGGTGAACACCAGCAGGTAAAGAGGTGCGTTTGACAGGCCAACCATGCTTGATGACAGCGGCAAGCTGCTGTAGATCGGGGTCGTCGGCGGTGTGAGCAGCCAGGCATTGGAGCTGCTTGGAAGGGACGAAGTTCACGTTCAGCACCTGAAGGTCATCCTGCTCGAAGGGGTGCTGGTCACATGAGGTCCGGGGGGCCCGTGACAGCGCGTCCGCCACATGCATCTCGGTGCCCCTTTTGTAGACGATTTTAAAGTCAAACTGTAGCTGCAGCATCATCCGCTGTAGCCTTGCTGGAGCGACGTGTATAGGTTTGTTTGGGATCGTCACCAGGGGTTAGTGGTCCGTCTCCACAGTGAACCTGTTGCCAAAGAGGAAGTCTCTAAACTTTGAACAAGCGAACACAACTGCCAGCAGCTCCTTCTCAATCTGCGCGTAGCGCTGCTCCGTGTCCGTCATGGTCCTAGAGGCATAGGAGACCGGCTGTAGAGAACCATCATCGTGCGGCTGCAGGCAAGCAGCTACCAGACCAAAATGGGAAGTGTTGCACGCCACCACCACAGGACGGTGTAAATCAAAGAACCTCAGAGTGGGTGTGCTCACCAGCTTCTTCTTCAGCAGGTCGAAAGCCTGCTGGTGGTGTGGGAACCAGGACCAAGCAATGTCTTTTTTAGTAAGCTGTCTCAGAGGTGCGCTTAACTCGCTTAGGTCAGGGATGAACTTGCCCAGGTAGTTGATCATGCCCAGGAAGCGCTGTAGACCGGCAACATCCATGGGGGAAGGCAGTTCGGAGATGGCATTCGTTTTTTGCGGGTCGGGCTTCAACCCGTTGGCCGTAAAAATGTGGCCAACATATGGGACCTCAGGTACCCGGATCCGGCATTTCGACGGGTTCAACTTGAGATTGACTTGCCATGCGCTGTCCAGGATTCTTCAGAGGCGGCGGTCATGCTCAGCCACATCTCTGCCGTATACCAGAATGTCGTCCACAATAATCGCACAGGGCAGACTTGCAAACAGTTGCTCCATAGAGCACTGGAATGCCTCACTAGCGGAGTTGATGCCGAACGGCATCCGCAAGAATTTGAACCTGCCGAAGGGTGTACCGAAGGTTGTTAAGTCAGAGGAGCGTTTGTCCAGGGGTATTTGCCAAAATGAATTCCTGGCATCGAGGACGGAAAACACCGTGGCTTGTCCGACCTGGGCAGCGACGTCTTCAACGGTCCGCATTGGGTAGTGGGGCCGCTTGATCGCCAAGTTCAAGTCCTTGGGGTTGATGCACACCCGTATCTCGTCTTTCCCTTTTTTCATTGTGGCGACCATGGTGGAGACCCACTCGGTGGGGTCGCTGACAGATTCCAGCACTTCCATGTTGTCCTAGGGACAGCACCATGAGATCACCTGCCCAACGGCTCATGTCCCGCATCATTCGCCCTCCGATGCCGATTGCCCAGCAGTCTCTGGTGCCCAGGGTCCTGCAGCCTTCTGCCGTCCAGCAGCGGATTGCTCAGAAGCACGAAGTCCAGCGCCGCTCGCACGACAAGTCCTGCCGCCCTCTATCCCCACTGCTGCCCGGCCAGGTCGTCCGATTACAGATGTCTACCGGTTTCTCCCGGCTCGCTACCGTGGTTGGGGTCGACGATTCGCCGCGTTCCTACTCGGTGGACTACGAGGGGACTATCTACAGGCGCAGCCGCCAGCACCTGTTGGCGGTCAACGAGCCGAAACCTCCTCCTGCTGTTCCTTATTCTCCTCCACCGCCTGTTGCGCCCCCCTCCAATAACTTACCCTCTGCCCGCTGCATGCCACGGTCGGTTCGCGTCCCTCGGTTTCCTCCCTCTGCTCTTCCCGGTTTCCACTCTCCGGTCCGCTCGCCTCCTGCCCGTCTCTCTCTCTCTCCGTTTCCTGTTCATTCTACCCCTTCTGTTTCACCTGGTTCACCTGTGCCTCCCAGCTCTCCTTTCCAGCTGGGATCCCCGCCTGCCTTTTCCCTCCCACCTCCTCTTGTTCCCGTTCCGCCTCCTCTTCTTTTGGGTGGGGAGGGTGAGGGTGAGGGTGCTGTGCGCACTCGCTTGGGTCGGATTGTCAAAGCTCCGGCTCGATACGGAGACTTTGTTTAGTTTCGCAGGTCCTGTATAATTAACCTGCTACTATTGTAACTTTGTTTAAATTGTATGGGGAAGAATGTAGATGGTTTATGCATGCAACCTATAATGTAGCTACCTCATCACCATTAACACGCCCCATCATATCAGTATAACTATGATATCCTCCCCTTTCTTCCTCCCATTTTGGTCCTGGTATGCCTGTAGGCTGGATGCAGCCCGTGCTGGGACGTGTGTACCATGTGCTTTAATAAAGGCTTTAGTAAAGGTTACGGTGTGTCAGACTAAGCACCTTTACAATTTCCAACACAATAACCAAGAATATTAATTGATGCCACTGATGTTATTGACTTAGACTCATTTAATGTTAGATTTTTAGAATGTACAACATCTAAAAACCGTTGTATATTTTCATCATGTTCAGTTTGGTCTTTTCCTGCAATAGTTATATTATCAAGATAAGGGAAAGTATCTTTAAGGTTTTCCTGTTCAACAAGTTTGTCCATCTCTCTCTGAAAAACAGCTACGCCATTAGTTACCCCAAAAGGAACTCGGCAGTAGTGATATCATTTCCCATTTGCTTCAAACGCAGTGTATTTCTTCTCTGATTCCTTCAAAGGAATTTGGTTGTAAGCACGTTTTAAGTCAAAAGTAGAGAATATCTTATACTTAGCTAATGTATTGATAATCTCTTCTATTCGAGGTAATGGATATGCATCAAGCTCTGTGAACTGGTTTATAGTTTGAGAGTAATCGATGCAGAGTCTCTTTCTATGTCTCTACGAGGGGTCCTTAACCACGACAACTTGTGCCCTCCAAGGGGAAGAGCTGGGTTCTATGATACCTTCTTGTAAAAGATTTGTTACTTCTGTGTTGATAAATTCCTATCACCTTTACTAAAATGTCTTGGTTTTGTGGCAACTGGATTGCACTTAGAAGATAAATTAATGAATAATGAAGGACATTCCACTACCACTAGGGGGCGCTGCACTGCAGCAGTTATTTCGATCTTTTTTTTCATTTTCAGTTAGTCCAAAGTCTGTTTTAGGGGGAAACTTTAACTTTTCTATGTGGGGGGAGGGGGCAGGATAAGGGGAAAACCATTTCCTAGTCTCTTCCTGGCGGGGACGCGACTATTTCTCCAAGTCGCGTCCTCGCCCCCCACCTCACGGCCTACCAGCTGGATCGGAGCGGCCTTTCCTGC
Source organism: Leucoraja erinaceus (assembly GCF_028641065.1). Classification (NCBI taxonomy): domain Eukaryota; kingdom Metazoa; phylum Chordata; class Chondrichthyes; order Rajiformes; family Rajidae; genus Leucoraja; species Leucoraja erinaceus. Next base: position 57,544 of record NW_026576875.1, read on the forward strand.
CGGAGACCGAGTACCGGACCAGGGCTGCTACAGTGGCGGCGCAGCACTGGAGTCACCGCGGAGCGGGCGATGCCTACCTGGGTCGCCGTTTGGAGCTCCGGAGCATTGGGCCGTTGCTCCAACATCGTGGAGCTCTGGTGCGGAGAGCTTCCAACGCGGGCGGCGCTGAACAACATCGTGGAGTCATGGGGCGCCTTGCAGAGGGTCTACAGCAGCAGGTCTCCACCCGGCGTGGCCTGCGGACTTTGGAAGCCGCCGACTCCGATAGGAGGGGGCCGACTCTGTGTCCACGCCACTGAGGACGTCCCGCAGCCCCGACGTCGGACTTGTATCACCCCGGCGAGTGGGCGAGAACATCGGGCCGCCCGTAGCGGCAGCTGCGGAGGGCTTTGGAAGGCCCTGACCACAGGGAACAGTGGAGGAAGAGTCTGACATTGGTGTCTTCCCACACAGTAGGAAACTCTGATTCTGCTGCGTGGGGATGTTTTATGTTAAATTCTATCGTGTGTTGTGTCCTTTATTTTTATTGTATGGCTGTATGGGAATTTCATTTCACCGTGCCATCTGGCACATGTGACAAATAAATGTATCTTGTATCTTGTATCTTGTACATTTAACAGATGCAGCAGAAAAACTACACAAAACTGGTGGCTTTGACAATACAAGATATAACCATATAACCATATAACAATTCCAGCACAGAAACAGGCCATCTCGACCCTTCTAGTCCGTGCCGAACACGTATTCTCCACTAGTCCCACCTGCCTGCACTCATACCATACCCCTCCATTCCCTTCTCATCCATATGCCTATCCAATTTATTTTTAAATGATACCAATGAACCTGCCTCCACCACTTCCGCTGGAAGCTTTTCCCCACACCGCTACCACTCTCTGAGTAAAGAAGTTCCCCCTCATCCATATACCCCTAAACTTCTGTCCCTTAATTCTGAAGTCATGTCCTCTTGTTTGAATCTTCCCTATTCTCAAAGGGAAAAGCTTGTCCACATCAACTCTGTCTATCCCTCCTAATCTTTTAAAGACCTCTATCAAGTCCCCCCTTAACCTTCTGCGCTCCAGAGAATAAAGACCTAACTTATTCAACCTATCTCTGTAACTTAGTTGTTGAAACCCAGGCAACATTCTAGTAAATCTCCTCTGTACTCTCTCTATTTTGTTGACATCCTTCCTATAATTGGGCGACCAAAATTGTACACCATACTCCAGATTTGGTCTCACCAATGCCTTGTACAATTTTAACATTACATCCCAGCTTCTATACTCAATGCTCTGATATATAAAGGCTAGCATACCAAAAGCTTTCTTTACCACCCTATCTATATGAGATTCCACCTTCAAGGAACTATGCACGGTTATACCCAGATCCCTCTGTTCAACTGTATTCTTCAATTCCCTACCATTTACCATGTACGTCCTATTTTGATTTGTCCTGCCAAGGTGTAGCACCTCACATTTATCAGCATTAAACTCCATCTGCCATCTTTCAGCCCATTTTTCCAAATGGCCTAAATCACTCTGTAGACTTTGGAAATCCTCTTCATTATCCACAACATTATCTTGGTATCTATCCAATTACCATAACTATCCAATTTATTTTTAAATGATAAAATCGAACCTGCCTCCACCACCTTCACTGGGAGCTCATTCCACACAGCTGCCACTCTCTGAGTAAAGAAGTTCCCCCTCATGTTACCCCTAAACTTCTGTCCCTTAATTCTCAAGTCATATCCCCTTGTTTGAATCTTCCCTCCTCTCAGTGGGAAAAGCTTATCTACGTCAACTCTGTCTATCCCTCTCATCATTTTAAAGACATCTATCAAGTCCCCCCTTAACCTTCTGCACCCCAAAGAATAAAGCCCTAACCTGTTCAACCTTGCTCTGTAACTCAGTTGCTGAAACCTAGGCAACACAGGCATAGTTCCTTCATATATTATTTGAAGTGATCTGTGCAGTTTCTGGAAATCCTGACCAAGAATTAAATAGCTACACAGATTTTTTTAAATACCAAGACATAGATTTATAGCTAATTTTGTTCAGAATAAAGTCTACAATACAAGATCCTATCATTTGAGTATTGAGAGTTGTCAGAGCCATCGAGATTTCTCTATTTGAAGGAATTATAATTAGATTTAGTAGGGACACAACTTGTTCACTTATGAAACTTTCTGAACTGCCAGAATCAAGTAGTACATTAAGTGTATGGCCATTAATGGATACCGTTGTAGCTGCATGAGACAAGCTCTGAGGAAATGCAGCTGTAATTGCACATAAAGAAGGCGTGTATATGGCAGCAGTCACACTTTTAGTCGTTGCTTTGGACTTGCATACTCTAGAATAATGTCCCTTCTTGCCACAACTATTACAAGTTGCCTCTCGAGCAGGACATGTCTCTCTCTTATGAATATTACCTTCCCAAAAGTAACAGTTCCTTTTTGAATAATTATATGCTGCAGCAAGGGCACCTTTATCAGGTGAAATTGTTTCAGATTGTTCCATATTAGTACGTGGGTGAAATTCTTTTGTAGTAGTTGCAGCAGAATACACATTAGATGAGCCATAAGCATCTGAATTAGCCAAGTCTAACGAATAAGCTTGACTGTAAGCTGACTGTAAATCCAAGTTTTGTGTTCTAATAGTCTCCGTCGTATTAAAGGTGATGCCAAACCATTGATAAAAGAGTCTCGAATAACTTCCTGTCGATATTGATCAGCCGTAACTGCTTTGAAGGCACAGTCTTTACTAAGTCTTTGAAGTTCTTGTAAAAATTCATCGTGACTGACCAGGTTTTTGTTTCGGAGTAGCAAGGAGGTGTCGAGTGACTATCACATTGGGTGTCAACGAAGAGTTTGCTAAGTACATCAATAGCAGAATCATAAGTTGTACATTCCTCTATGTAATCATATACACCAGAAGAGACGAAGCTTATTAATGTCTTGAGTCTGTCTGGTGCATCATTGCCACACTCATCACATAAGTTATTTAGTATACGAAGCCAGTGCTTCCAATTCTTAGCAGCAGCAGGTGAGTTGGGATCCAGATCCAAGCGTTGTGGTTTCAATAGTATCTCCAGCCCAAGTCGGACTGCTAAGATAAGTTGCTTAAATTGTTGTGAGGCAAATGAAAAGTTTCACTACTCGAAATTTACTTAACTTTATTTAAGCTTTAAGCAACTTATTTCTGTAATACACAAACTCAGAAACAACGTCTGGCAAACATGGCTGATTCCCCAGGCCTTTCCTGCCCGAAATGCCTCGCACATACGCACACTCCAGAAAAGTCTTGCACATGCACACACTCTAGAAGAGCCCCGCATATGCGAACATGCGCCCACTTCAGTTTGAAAATGCAAAAGGTGAGCATTGAAAATGCAAAAGGTGTGCTTTGAAAATGCAAAAGGTGGTTTGGTTTGAAAATGCATATGGTGGTCTGGTTTGGAAATGCAAAAGGTGGTTTGCTTTGACTATGCAAAAGGTGGTTTGGTTTGAAACTGCAAAAGGCTTGGTTTGAAAATGCAAAAGGTTTGCTTTGTTAAATGCAAATTGTTTGCTTTGAAAATGCAAAAGGGTTTTCTTTGAAAATGTAAAAGGTGGTGCGCTTTGAAAATGCAAAATGTGGTTTGCTTTGAAAATGCAAAAATATGGTTTGGTTTGAAAATGAAAACGGTGGTTTGGTTTAGAAATGAAAAAGTTGGTTTGCATTGAAATGGAAAATGCAAAAGGTGGTTTGGCTTGAAAATGCAAAAGGTGGTATGCTTTGAAAATGCAAAAGGTGATTTACATTGAAAATGCAAAATTGAAAATGCAAAAGGTGGTATGCTTTGAAAATGCAAAAGGTGATTTACATTGAAAATGCAAAAGGTGATTTACATTGAAAATGCAAAAGGTGGTATGCTTTGAAAATGCAAAAGGTTTGGTTGAACATACAAAAGGTTTGTTATGAAAATGCAAAAGGTTTGGTTTTAAATTGCAAAAGGCAATTGCAATTGCCTTGAACATGTAAAGGGTGGTTTGCTTTGAAAATGCAAAAATTGTTTGCTTTGAAAATGCAAACAGTGTTTGTTTTGAAAATGCAAAATGTGGTTTGCTCTGAAAATGCAAAAGGTGTTTGCCTTGAGCATGCAATAGGTTTGCTTTGAAAATGCAAAGGGTTTGCTTTGAAAATACAAATGGTGGTTTGCTTTGAGAATGCAAAAGGTGGTTTGCTTTATGTAAAATGTGGTTTCCTTTAAAAATGGAAAATGTGGTTTTGTTTGAAAATGCAAATCATGGTTTGGTTTAGAAATGCAAAGTGTGGTTTGGTTTGGAAATGCAAAAGGTGGTTTTATTTGAAAATACGAAAGGTTTGGTTTGAAAATGCAAAAGGTTTTGTTTGAAAATGCAAAAGGTGGTTTGCTTTGAAAATTCAAAAGGTGGTTTGCTTTCAAAATGCCAAAGGCAGTTTTCTTTAAAAATGCAAAATGTGTTTTTTTTTTTAATGCAAAAAGTGGTTTACTTTGAAAATGAAAAAGGTGGTTTGCTTTGAAAATGCAAAAGGTGGTTTGTTTTGAAAATGCAAAAATGTGGTTTGCTTTGAAAATGCAAGAGGTGGTTTGCTTTGAAAATACAAAATGTTTTGCTTTGAAAATGCAGGAGATGGTTTGCTTTGAAAATGCAAATGCAAGTGGTTTGCTTTGAAAATGCAAAGGCAAGTGAGGTTGCTTTGAAAATGCCGGTTGCTTTGAAAATGCCCCATCCGGTGGGAGGGGGAGGGGACTATAAACCCGGAAGTGTGGACTTGCCACAGTCGCTGCAAGATGGGGGAAGGAGAGGTCACAACCCTCACTCTGAGCGGTGAATAAACTGAACACTGAACACATGTCTACTAAACTGTAAGTGTGGTTTTATGTGCTTTTTTGTGGTTTATTTGAAACTGTGCTTGGAAGGAATAAATGTTTTTGTGTGCCTTTTGACTGTGCCACCAATTTAAAAGAGTGTCTTTTGAGAGGCTGCTAATTGAAAAGGTGTGCCTTTTGTCTGTGCCCCTGATTGGAAAGTGTGCCTTTTGACAGTGCCGCTAATTGAAAAGTGTGCCTTTTGACAGTGCCGCTAATTGGAAAGTGTGCCTTTTGACTGTGCCGCTAAAGTGTGCCTTTTGACAGTGCTGCTAATTGAAAAGTGTGCCTTTGAAAAGTGTGACAGTGCCGCTAATTGAAAAGTGTGCCTTTTGACAGTGCCGCTAATTGAAAAGTGTGCCTTTTGACTGTGCCGCTAAAGTGTGCCTATATTTTAAAATGTGTTTTGCTTTATAAATGTGCCTTGCGTTTTAAATGTGGCTTGTGTTTTAAATGTGGCTTGCTGTGTAACTGTTTTTGGAAAACAGTGAATAAATGCTTTATTAGATCAGGACTGTGTTTAATGCAAAATTGCCGCTCATTCCGTGACTTCTACTTAATGGCGTTTTGATTGTGTCACTTCCGCATTTTCAGTATTGCGTGCTAGGGTGTGGAGATGTCGCCCTGTCTGTGTAACATGATTGTGTCTTTACGTTCTGTGTGTGTGTGGCATTTTAGTGTGTGGTGCTATGTGTGTTTGTGTGTGTGTTGTGTGTGTCTTTATCTTTGTGTGTGTGTGTCTTTGTGTTTGTGTGTTTCTGTGTGTGTCTTTGTCTTTGTGTGAGTGTGTGTGTGTATGTGCGTGTGTGAATCTTTTGTGAATGTGTGTCTCTGTGTGTGTCCCTGTGTGTTTCTCCCTCTGTGTGTGTCACTCTGTGTGTGTCCCTGTGTGTGTGTCCCTGTGTGTGTGTCCCTGTGTGTGTGTCCCTGTGTGTGTGTGACTGTGTGTGTGTCCCTGTGT
>NW_026576876.1:0-50000 GCF_028641065.1 Leucoraja erinaceus
AAATAACATTATAACTTATATACTAATAACCTAGGGTCGCGATGGGGGGGGGGGGGGGGGAGGAAGGGAGGGGGGGGGTGGCAGCCAACTGTTACAACGATTTAAAAAGCCAAGGCGAGGCAAACAATTGGGCTGCAGCCACCTGACAACCAACATTCATTTTGTGAACACAAACTTTTTAAGGATTTAGTGTACCTTCACACACTTTTTAAGGATGCCTCATAATTTTACATGCTTCTATCTTGTCATGTCAGCCTCCTTTACTCCAGAGCATATAGAATACAACCTGTCCAATCTCTCCTGATAACTCAAGCCATCCCAAGCAGGCAACATCCTAGTGAATCTTTTCTTCACCCTCTTCAGCTTAATCACATGCTCTCTGTGGTGTGATGACCATCACTGCACACAATACTCCAAGTGCAGCCTAACGGACCATTAGTACAACTGTAACATGGCGTCCCAATCCTTGTACAGTGCCTCGGTTGATGAAGGTGTTCCTGCCCACTCTTTCAGCGAATCCTCTTCAGATCCTTCTCACTTCTCACATCCACCCTTGATTCCCGCCATCTATTGAGCTGGGGTCAAGGAAAGAGCGTTCACGTCGCGGCCCTGTTTCCACCACCACGCACATGAAGCACAAGACAGACACCATTGTATGCAGTTACCTAGAATCACTACCAGGTAAGGAAGGCGAGAATTACACTCAGAACGTGGTTGCAATATGGGACATGGTGACTGGGAATGTAGTGGATGCACTAGTGAACAAGTATCTGGAAGAGCTCTTGAAGCTTTGAAGTGTGGAAGGTTATGGACCAAGTGTTGATAAACTGGACTGGTACAGTGGGGCTCTTGATCGTCAGTATGGAGGGCCACATGGGCCGTCTCTGTACTGTACAATCCCATTACCGAGAGGTGTGTTTAGCTCTGGCTGAACAACTTCTAATCCTGTGTGTGGACTCGATAAGAAGATCTATTGAGCTGGGTTTCGAGTGACATCAGTGACAGAGCCTCCACACTCTCAAGGTGGACAGTCATAAAGATTGAAAGAGTCAAAGAATCAAAAAAGAAACAGGCCCTTCAGCCCAACACGTCCATGCCGACCAAGATGCCCCTCCTGAGCTGGTCCCATATATCCACATTTGATCCATATCACTCTGAACTGTCCAGACCTACGTACCTGTCCAAGTGTCTTTTTAAAGAGTTTACAAGAGTTAAGAGTTTCTTCCCAGAGGCAATTCGGACTGTAAACGCCTATCTCACCAGGGACTAACTCTACAGAACGTTTTTCTTTCCATTATTTATTATGTAAAAGAATATGCGTGTGATGATTGTGTTTATAATTTGTTTGGTTGTTTTGTTGTTTGTCTTTTGCACAAAAGTCCGCGAGCATTGCCACTTTCATTTCACTGCACATCTCGTATGTGTATCTGACAAATAAACTTGACTTGACTTGACTTTAACCCGAGGAAATGCTGGGTCTGCAGCTATTTACAATATACATCAATGATTTAGATGAAGGGATTCAAAGTAACATCAGCAAATTTGCAGATGACACAAAGCTGGGTGGCAGTGTGAACTGTGAGGAGGATGCTATGAGGATGCAGGGTGACTTGGACAGGTTGGGTGAGTGGGCGGATGCATGGCAGCTGCAGTTTAATGTGGATAAATGTGAGGTTATCCACTTTGGTGGCAAAAACAGGAAGGCAGATTGTTATCTGAATGGTGTCAAGTTGGGAAGAGGGGAAGTACAAGGAGATCTGGGATTCAACACTCATTGAAAGTATGCAGGAATAGCAGGCACTGAAGAAAGCTAATGGCATGTTGGCCTACATAACAAGAGGAGTTGAATATCAGAGCAAAGAGGTCCTTCTCCAGTTGTACAAGACCCTAGTGAGACCACACTTGAGGCAGGAAACATGTTCCCAATGTTGGGGGAGTTCAGAACCAGGGCCACAGTTCACGAATAAGGGGTAGGCAGGTCGGATCGAAGATGAGGAAAAACTTTTTTACCCATAGAGTTGTGAATCTGTGGAGTTCTCTGCCTCAGAAGGCAGTGGAGGCCAATTTTCTGGATGCTTACAAGAGAGAGTTAGATAGAGCTCTGAAAGATAGTGGAGTCAGGGGACATGGTGAGAAGGCAGGAACGGGGTACTGAATGTGGATGATCAGTCGATGTGGCTCAAAGGGCTGAATGGCCTTAACCTGCACCGAGTTGCTCATCCGCAAACTGCCCTTCCAGCGCCTGGTGCGGGAGATCGCTCAGGACTTCAAGACAGACCTGCGCTTCCAGAGCTCGGCCGTCATGGCCCTGCAGGAGGCCAGCGAGGCTTACCTGGTGGGGCTCTTTGAGGACACCAACCTGTGCGCAATCCACGCCAAGCGAGTCACCATCATGCCCAAAGACATCCAGCTGGCCCGCCGCATCCGCGGGGAGCGCGCCTAAACTCCACCTCTCCACCAACAACAAACGGCTCTTTTAAGAGCCACTAATCCAGCAGAAGAAAGAGCTGGGGCTTTCTAATGTCCTTTTACATCAATGTTCTCTTCTTTCTGCGGGGTTTTATCTGAATTGATGCCGCAGAGACTGCTGCTGAGTGGAGTCTGCCTTCAGTCATTCAAGTGTAACTGGTTTCGATGTAAATGCCAACACGGCTCATAATGGTGTGTACACAACCAGCCCCTGTTCGCTCTGCGCCCCTTTTTCTCACGCGCTCCGGGTTCAAGGACAACAAACGCCTTTATTACGCACTTTTCACGCGCGCCCCTCAGTCGCTGATCAGTCCTTCCACAGACACTGAGTTACAACATCTCCATAATGATGAGGCCGGTTGGAGGGACAAAGGCAGCGACCACACACTCCAACTCCAAGTAACGAACCACACAGCGCTGACGCTGCTAACGGAAATCCTAATGGCTCTGCTCACGCACGGTCTCACTGAAAGTGTTGTGTTGATATTTGGACACCGCATTGATGCAACTGGTTCGATATTTCATTTGCAGGCGATAGTTCTCATTCTGTGTAATTTGATCAAATTAGCCGTCCAAACCTGGTATAATCAAGATGCGAGTACATTCCTGCCCACCTCATTGAAACAGAAACTTCACCCTCGCCTTTCTCGATAGTTTGTCTCAATCTAGGGGAGAAAGAAGAAAAAGGAAATAAACAGAGAATAAGAGGCGGTGGGTTTCCTAAATGTGCATATTGTAATGCTAGGAGCATTGTAAGAAAGGTGGATGAGTTTAGAGCCTGGATTGACACCTAGAAGTATGATGTTGGGGCGATCAGTGAAACATGGTTGCAGGAGGGCTGTGATTGGAAACTAAATATTCCAGGTTTTCGTTGCTTCAGGTGTGATAGAATTCGAGGGGCAAGAGGTGGAGGTGTTGCATTGCTAGTCAGGGAAGATATTACAGCACTGCTTTGGCAGGATACATTGAATAATAATAATATATTTCATTGTCATTGCACGTCAGTGCAACGAGATTTAGTATGCAGCTTCCAACCGATGTCAAAGAAGAGTAAAATAAATAAATAGCTGTGTGACGTGACCATCTGAGGGAGACAGTCCAGGGGGGGTGGGGGGCACTCAGCAGGGCCGGTTCAGAGCCGCTATAGCTCATGGGAATAAAGCTGTTTCTGAGTCTGGAGGTTCGGGCGTAGAAGGCCTTGTAACGTCTGCCGGAGGGAAGTAGTTCGAACAGTCCGTTACAAGGGTGTGAGGAGCCTTTATGGATGCTGACGGCATTCCTGAGGCACCATGTGTGGTAGATGCCCTCCAAGGCTAGTAGCTGTGTCCCAATGATCCTCTGCTCTCTGTGGACGACGCGCTGAAGAGCTCTCCTCTCCGCCTCTGTGCAGCTGAGATACCACACAGAGATGCCACACGTTAATATGCTCTCTGTGGTGCAGCGGTAGAAGGTTGTCAGCAGCTGTTGGGGCAGACCAGTCTTTTTTAATGTCCTCAGGAAGAACAGTCATTGCTGTGCCTTCTTGACCAGCGCAGCGGTGTTGGTGGACCATGTGAGGTCCTCAGAAATGTGAGTGCCCAGAAACTTAAAGCTGGACATTCTCTCTACACTTTCCCCGTAGATGGAGATTGGGGCGTATTCTCCATTATGGGACCTCCTGAAGTCAATAATCAGCTCCTTGGTCTTGGAGGTGTATAGTGACAAGTTGTTACGTGTGCACAAGTCCGCCAGGTTCTGCACCTCCGCTCTGTATTTTGTTTCATCACCGTTGGTGATCAGCCCAATCACTGTTGTGTCGTCTGCAAACTTCACGATGGTGTTGGTGTTGAATGCACGAACACAGTCGTGAGTGAAGAGGGAGTAGAGCATGCGGCTTAGTACACAGCCCTGTGGTGTGCCGGTGCTCAAGGTGATAGTGGAGGACAGGTGCGGGCCCAGTCTCACTGCCTGCAGTCGCTCCGTCAGAAAGTTCAGGATCCAATCGCATTTCGGCGAGCTGAGGCCTAGCTGGTGGAGTTTGGTGGTGAGCTTGGTGGGGATGACCGTATTGAATGCAGAGCTATAGTCAATGAAGAGCATCCTCACGTACATGCCCTGTCTGTCCATGTGAGTCAGGACAGTGTGAAGAGCCAGAGAGATGGCATCCTAGGGAGGCTATTTGGGTGGAACTGAGAAGTGGGACAGGTGTAGCAACACTTATAGGTGTGTATTATAGACCGCCAAATGGGGAGCGAGAATTGGAAGAGCAAATATGTAAGGAGATAGCAGATATTAGTAGTAAGCACAAGGTAGTGATTGTGGGAGATTTCAATTTTCCACACATAAACTGGTAAACACATTCTGTAAATGGGCTGGATGGTTTGGAGTTTGTAAAATGTGTGCAGGATAGTTTTTTGCAGCAATACATAGAGGTACCTACTAGAGGAGGGGCAGTGCGGACCTCCTGTTAGGAAATGAGACGGGTCAGGTGGCGGAGGTATGCGTTGGGGAGTACTTCGGGTCCAGTGATCACAATACCATTAGTTTCAATATAATTATGGAGAGGGTCAGAACTGGACCTAGGGTTGAGATTTTTGATTGGAGAAAGGCTAACTTTGATGAGATGCGAAATGATTTAAAAGGAGTGAATTGGGACATTTTGTTTTATGGGAAGGATGTAGAAGAGAAATGGAGGACATTTAAAGGGGACATTTTAAGAGTACAGAATCTTTATGTCCCTGTTCGGTTGAAAGGAAATAGTAAAAATTGGAAAGAGCTCTGGTTTTCAAGGGACATTGGACACGGTTCGGAAAAAGAGGGAGATCTACAATAATTATAGGCAGCATGGAGTAAATGAGGTGCTTGAGGAGTATAAGGAATGTAAAAAAAATCTTAAGAAAGAAATTAGAAAAGCTTAAAGAAGATATGAGGTTGCTTTGGCAAGTAAGGTGAAAGTGAATCCAAAGGGTTTCTACAGCTACATTAATAGCAAAAGGATAATGGTAATGTGAAAACAATGGCCCTTGGGTGTCTATTAAATCTTTCCTGTCTCACCTCAAATCCATGCCCTCCAGTTCCTGATTCCCATACCCTGGCAAAAGGACTATGTAGGATCACCCTCTCTACGTCCCTCAGAATTTTATAAACCTCGAAGACCAATTCTCAGATTTCCACGATCTAAGGAATAAAGTTCCTATCCAATCTCACCCCATAACTTCAGGTCCAGACAACATCCATGTAAATCTCCTCTGCACTCTTTCCATTTTACTGGCGTCTTTCATTCACCTTGGTGACTAAATCTGAACACAATACATATGCAGCACCACCAACATTGTGAACAACAGCAACATTAACATCAACGAGCAGAGATTTCAGGGGGTCACTAGAAATGGAGGAGATTACAGGCAGAGTGAGGGGAGAGGGTGAAGGAGGGGTTGCTGCACAAGGATGAGAATGGTAAAAGTGAGGGAGGGAGCCGATAGAGTGAGGCACTAACACACACTCACTGTTCACTGCCCGGCAAGGAGGAAGAGAAGACCCCGATGGATGTCCACAGTGGAGGTGCAGTTAGGCCCACAAGACTCCACCAGTCGGGCCGCAGACGTAGAGAGGGTGATCCCACATAGTCCTTTTGCAGGTCAGATTCAGATTCAATTTTAATTGTCATTGTCAGTGTACACTACAGAGATAACGAAATGCATTGGTAGGAGGGTAAACTGTCCATGGTTGGGGTGAAGCAGTCCTTGATGCTGAGCGCCCTCCGCAAACGATTTGAATAAATAATACTCAATGGAGGGGAGCGAGGAACCGGTGATGCGTTGGGCAATTTTCACCACCCTCTGCAATGCCTTCCGGTCGGAGACAGAGCAGTTGCCATACCATACTGTGATGCAGTTGGTAAGGATGCTCACGATGGTGCAGCGATAGAAGTTCACCAAGATCTGAGGAGACAGATGGACCTTCTTCTGTCTCCTCAGGAAGAAGAGACGCTGATGAGCCTTCTTGATCAGAGTAGAGGTATTGTGGGTCCAAGAGAGGTCATCGGAGTTGTTGACTCCCAGGAACATGAAGCTAGAAACACGTTCCACCTCCGTCCCTTAATGTGGATGGGGGTGTGCGTGCCGCCTCTGGACTTCCTGAAGTCTACAATGAGCTCCTTGGTCTTCTTGGAGTTAAGGGCCAGGTTGTTGTCAGCGCACCATGCTGCTAAGTGCTGGACCTCCTCCCTGTAGGCCAGCTCATCGTTGTTGCTGATGAGGCCAATCACCGTTGTATCATCTGCATACTTGATGATGGTGTTAGTACCATGTACAGGTGTGCAGTCATAGGTGAAGAGGGAGTAGAGGAGGGGGCTCAGCACACAGCCCTGTGGAACGCCGGTGTTCAGGGTGAGGGTTGAAGAGGTATGCTTGTCTAACCTCACAGACTGGGGTCTGTTGGTTAGAAAGTCCAGTATCCAGTTGCAGAGGGAGGGGTCGATGCCCAGGTTACCGAGTTTGGTGATCAGTTTTGATGGTATAATGGTGTTGAATGCTGAGCTGTAATCGATGAACAGCATTCTTACGTAAGTGTCTCTGTTGTCGAGGTGGGAGAGGGCGGAGTGAAATGCCGTTGAGATGGCATCCTCCGTACTCCTGTTCTTGCGGTAGGCAAACTGATAGGGATCCAGTGTGGGGGGTAGGCAGCTTTTGAGGTGTGCCAGGTCCAGCCTCTTGAAGCACTTGGTGATGATGGGGGTAAGTGCAACTGGGCGGAAGTCGTTGAGGCTTGCCGCAGTGGAGTGTTTTGGCACTGGCACGATGGAGGTGGTTTTAAGGCAAGTGGGGACAACTGCTTGGGCAAGTGACAGGTTGAAGATGTCAGTCCAGACGTCTGTCAGCTGCGCAGCACAGGCCCTGAGCACGCGCCCGGGGATGCCGTCAGGGCCAGCAGCCTTACGTGCATTAGTCCTACTCAGTGCCATGTACACGTCGTAGGGGGTGAGTGTGAGGGGTTGGTGATCGGCAGGTAGCACAGCCTTGATGGCTGTCTCTAGATTGTCCCTGTCGAAGCGGCCATAGAAGTGATTAAGCTCCTCAAGGAAGGAGGCGTCGCTGGATGTGGGGGTGATGTTGGATGGTCTGTAGTCCGTGATGGCCTGGATGCCTTGCCACATGCGTCGGGGGTCGGAGTTGTTGTTGAAGTGCTCCTCAATCCTGAGCTTATGGCAGTGCTTGGCCTTCCTGATGCCCCTCTTCAGGTTAGCCCTGGATGAACTGTAGGCTCGAGCATCGCCTGACCTGAAAGCGGTGTCCCGTGCTTTCAGCAGTAGCCTGACCTCGCTGTTCATCCATGGCTTCTGATTCGGGTATATGGTCACCTGTTTGAGGGAGGTGACACTATTGATGGTGGAGTTTATAAAGTCCAGAACAGAGGATGTGTAGGAATCAATGTCCGTGTAAGAGTCAAGGGTGGCCTGGGCTGCAAACGCCTTCCAGTCAGTGTTTCCAAAACACTGCTGAAGTGTGAAGTCCGCTTCCTCTGACCAGACATTAACTGTCCTCACAGTTGGTTTAACCCGTCTGATGAGTGGGGAGTACTTAGGGAGCAGGAACAATGAGACGTGATCAGACTGACCAAGGCGGGGGAGGGGGATGGCTTTGTAAGCTTCAGCCATGTTGGTGTAGACTTTGTCCAGTGTCTTGTCTACTCTAGTGGGGAAGGATACATGTTGGTGGAATTTGGGGAGTACAGTCTTCAGGTTGGAGTGATTGAAGTCACCCGCAACAATGATGGCTGCCTCGGGGTTGTGCGTCTGTTGTTTGCTAATGGCAGTATGCAGCTCTTTCATTGCAAGCTTGGCATTAGCATCAGGAGGGATATAGGCTGCAGTCACAACAGTGGAGGTGAACTCTCTGGGCAGATAGAACGGTCTGCATCTAACCAGGAGGAACTCAAGGTTAGCTGAGCAGTGACTCTCGATGATGGTGGAGTCCGTGCACCATGCTTTGTTTACATAAATGCACAGACCCCCCCTCTGGTCTTACCAGAGTCTGACGTCCTGTCCGCTCGGAGTAAATGACGCCCTGATAGCTGGATGGCGCTGTCAGGAACGTCAGTGTTGAGCCAAGTTTCCGTGAAGATCAGGTCCACACGAGAATGGCAGAGAGCAAGGACCAGCTCGTCTGATACAATCGCCGCCTTCTCTATCTCTGCAAACCACAAGAGCATCCGTGCGATCACCTCTCATTCGTCTAAACACCGCAAGTAACGAGCGAGCGAGTGACCCCACTTCAGTTCCGTCCTTAACCTCAGGCTCCATCCCCGGGCCCAGGCCGCTCCCCCTCCGTGGGCCTCGTCGCCGACCCGCGCCCGGACCGGCCGGTTGCCGTGGCAACAACGTCAGTGACGGGACGCGGCCTCTGTGACGTCAACGCGCAAATTGCTTAGTGAATGTGGATCCTATAGCGGAGCAAGATGGCCGACTCTCACGCAAACACGTAGCCGGTCATGGACCCATTTTAGCAACCAGCCTCCGCCATCTTGCTTCCGGCCAAAGATGGGATCTTTGCTTCCGCCTCCGCTCCCGTATCTTCGCTTTGGTCTTTGACTTGGGCGGGGAGAGGGGGTGCGCGGCCCGGGGCAGCGGGAGAGGGGGTGCGCGGCCCGGGGCAGCGGGAGAGGGGGTGCGGGGCCCGGGGCAGCGGGAGAGGGGCATTGGGGTGGGGAGACATTGTAGTGTGGGGGGAGGCGAGGGAATGTCGGGGGGTGGGGGAGTTGAGGGGTGGGATAGGGCCTAGTGTGTGTGAAGTTGCGGGGAGGTTTACAATGTTTCTTATTTAATGTCCCTTGTCTAGTCTGAAATGAAGTTCATCATTGGATATAAAAATCAGAAGAAATATAATTGTGTGTGTTATATGATTATATACATTTATATCACATTCATGTATGTGTGTTTATAAACATTTATAAACAGTTTATAAACAGAAGTATGAACTGACAGAATTATGAATCTAACCCTATATCACACACAGAAAACTGTTCCCCCGCAATGTCAATTACCTTGCGAGTCGGGTCGGGTAGGTTCCGGTTACTACAAAATCAACTCAAACACTGCTTGGGAGCCATTTAAAAAGAAATGATTTAAAAAAAAATTGAAAAAGACAATTACAAGAGTCAAATTTTATTCTTGACAGGAATTAACAGAAGTATGAACTGACAGAATTATGAATCTAACCCTATATCACACACACACAAACTTGCCCCGCAACGTTGATTACACTGCGAGTCGGTTCGGGTCAAGTAGGCTCCGGTTACTAAAATGGGCGGGGAAAAAATGCCCAGGATCCCCTCCGTAGCGTACTACACGTCAGTCCATTGCATTTCGCAGGAGTAGCCTATCTTGCTCCGCTATAGGATCTTTGATTCTGCGTGTACAAAACATCAGTAGATGTCTGGATGACGAAAAACCAGCGGCAAAGCTCGGGCCAAGGCCAAGTCTCGCTCGTCCCGGGCTGGACTGCAGTTCCCAGTCGGTCGTGTTCATAGGCACTTGAGGAAAGGCAACTATGCTCAGCGGGTGGGTGCAGGAGCCCCTGTCTATCTGGCTGCTGTGCTCGAGTACTGACGGCTGAAATACTCGAGCTGGCCGGCAACGCAGCCCGGGACAACAAGAAGAGCCGCATCATCCCCAGACATCTGCAGCTGGCCGTCCGCAATGACAAGGAGCTCAACAAGCTGCTGGGAGGGGTGAACATCGCTCAGGGCGGTGTGTTGCCCAATAACCAGGCCTTGCTGTTACCCAAGAAAACCGGCGGAGCGAACAAGTAAGCGAGAGAAACTCAACATAGTGACCCAAAGGCTCTTTTCAGAGCCACTCACCATGTCTGTGGAAGGGCTGATCATCGATTATGCTTACGTTCTCCCCGTTTCCTCCCAAACACAAAAGACGTCCAGGGTTGTAGATTAATTGGTTTGATATAAATGTTTAAAAATATATGTTTTTCAAACACTTATCATTTGTAGGATAGTGTTCATGTGTGAGGATCGCTAGTCGGTGCGGACTCGCTGGTCCGAAGGGTCAGTTTCCGCGTTGTACCTCAAAACTAAACATGAAACAGCGGTTGGCTGATGCGGAAAGATACATTTAGGCAGATATTCCTCAGAACATTGGCAGCGACCCTCGAAGAGATCCTCCTCTAAACCAACTCCGTTTCCCTCTCACCTACAGAACAATTAATGCAGCAACACTAAAATCGACTCAAGGTTTCTCTCCGAAAACAGCGACTAATATCCAGCATCGGGCAGAGCTGAATTCCTTCAGTTTCGCTAGCGGATCAGTAAAACCGCACCGCATACAATTTATGGGGACATTAAAGTCGATATAAATTGATGGAAACGATATTATGATAACATTTGCCTCTGTTCTTGTTTGCACTGAAATTGCCCGGCAATCACAATGCACGGCGAATTCAATTCAATTCAAAGCACTTTATGCGTCCCCGAGGGGCAATTTAAAAGGGCGCATTACAGTAGCTTTTTAAAAAGGGACACAATCAACAAACATAAACAGCACGCATACTGCACAATCAACCAGCACACGCATTTCACAGACACACTGCACAATCACACAACACACACCGCAAATCAACATTCAACACATAGTAATAGTTTTTAAATTGCTTCCTAAGCGCTTCAATTAAAAAGTGCATATAGAAGGTTATTTCATTTCAGATTCAGATTCAGATTCAGATTCAATTAATTGTCATTGTCAGTGTACAGTACAGAGACAACGAAATGCATTTAGCATCTCCCTTGAAGAGCGACATAGCAAACGATTTGAATAAATAATACTAAGTGTCGGGGGGGGGGGTGGTGATTGGCAGTCACCGAGGTACGTTGTTGAGTAGAGTGACAGCCGCCGGAAAGAAGCTGTTCCTCGACCTGCTGGTTCGGCAACGGAGAGACCTGTAGCGCCTCCCGGATGGTAGGAGGGTAAACTGTCCATGGTTGGGGTGAGAGCAGTCCTTGGCGATGCTGAGCGCCCTCCGCAGACAGCGCTTGCTTTGGACAGACTCAATGGAGGGGAGCGAGGAACCGGTGATGCGTTGGGCAATTTTCACCACCCTCTGCAATGCCTTCCGGTCGGAGACAAGCTTGCCATACCATACTGTGATGCAGTTGGTAAGGATGCTCTCGATGGCAGCAGTTTCACCAGGATCTGAGGAGACAGATGGACCTTCTTCAGTCTCCTCAGGAAGAAGAGATGCTGATGAGCCTTCTTGATCAGAGTAGAGGTATTGTGGGTCCAAGAGAGGTCATCGGAGATGTTGACTCCCAGGAACATGAAGCTAGAAACACGTTCCACCTCCGTCCCGTTAATGTGGATGGGGGTGTGCGTGCCGCCTCTGGACTTCCTGAAGTCTACAATGAGCTCCTTGGTCTTCTTGGAGTTAAGGGCCAGGTTGTTGTCAGCGCACCATGCTGCTAAGTGCTGGACCTCCTCCCTGTAGGCCAGCTCAGCGTTGTTGCTGATGAGGCCAATCACCGTTGTATCATCTGCATACTTGATGATGGTGTTAGTACATTTGTGCAAGGTGAAGGGTGTGTAGTAGTAGGGGGCTCAGCATGTGGAACGCCGGTGTTCAGGGTGAGGGTTGAAGAGGTGTGCTTGTCTAACCTCACAGACTGGGGTAGAAAGTCCAGTATCCAGTTGCATAGGGAGGGGTCGATGCCCAGGTTACCGAGTTTGGTGATCAGTTTTGATGGTATAATGGTGTTGAATGCTGAGCTGTAATCGATGAACAGCATTCTTACGTAAGTGTCTCTGTTGTCGAGGTGGGAGAGGGCGGAGTGAAGTGCCGTTGAGATGGCATCCTCCGTACTCCAGTTCTTGCGGTAGGCACACTGATCCAGTGTGGGGGGTAGGCAGCTTTTGAGGTGTGCCAGGACCAGCCTCTCGAAGCACTTGGTGATGATGGGGGTAAGTGCAACTGGGCGGAAGTCGTTGAGGCTTGCCGCAGTGGAGTGTTTTGGCACTGGCACGATGGAGGTGGTTTTAAGGCAAGTGGGGACAACTGCTTGGGCAAGTTACAGGTATTTCATATGTTCATGAGTCAGTGATCAGCATTAAAAAGCTGGACAGCCCTGGGGATGAAGGTTGCCTTCCTCCTCTGTGTCCGGCATCCCGGACAGCGGAGTCTGCGTCCTGAGGGGAGCCACTCAAACTCAGGAAACAGGATGTGAGAGGGGTCCTGAAGAATCCTGCGTGTTAACTTTACAGACTGTTGGTCGCATAGGGCAGTGAGAGTTCGGACGGGCTGCTCAATGACTTTTGAGCAGACCTTGACCACATTCAACAGGCGGTTTCTGTTTTGCAGGGTGATGGAGTGGAACCAGCTAGTGAAAGAGAAGGTTATTACATTTTCAATGAATGCGTAGTAGAATGTGGTGAGAATGTCTTTGTTAATCCCAAATGACTTCAGCTTCCTGAGTAGGTACTGTCTCTGATGGGATTTCCTCTATGTTAGAGGAAAACCTTAGCAGCAGGTTGTCGAAGGCTGTTCCCAGGTATTTGTATACCTCCACTATCTCCACTAGCTCCTGCTGGATGATAGTGGTGGTTGCCTCAGCCATCTGTCTCTGTTGGGGGGGGAAAAGTCACAATCATGTCCTTGGTTTTGCTTATATTTAGCTCAAGACAAGACTTTTCACACCATACTATAAAGTCCTGCAGGGCTGAGCTGTGATGTTGTGTGTGGCTGGGAAGAAGAGACAGGAGAACTGTGTCATCAGCAAATTTTACAAAGTGGCAGTTTGGCTGGGTGGATCTGCAGTCATCAGTGTAGAGAATGAAGAGAAGTGGGGAGAGGACACAGCCTTGTGGAGAGCCAGTGAAGGTGAAGAGGGTGTCGGACAAGGTGTGGTTCACCAACACCCTCTGTGATCTGTTGGTGAGGAAGTCTATAATCCACAGAGTGAGTTGGTGGTTGAGGTGGAAGCGGGTGATGAGCTTCTCAGCCAAAATATGTGGCTGCATGGTGTTGAATGCTGATGAGAAGTCTACAAACAGAAGTCTGGCTGTGGCCTTGGGGATTTCCAGATGCTTATGGATGGTATTTAAGATGAATATTTTTGTGTCATCGACACCCCTGCCAGCCTGGTAAGCAAACTGCAATGGATCCATCATCGAGCCAGTTGCCTTGGTGATGTGCTCCTTGATGATCCTCTCCATGGCCTTCATGATCAGGGAGGTGAGAGCCACCGGTCTAAGGTCATTCAGGACCTTGGTGGTGCCCTTCTTTGGGATGGGAATCACTGTTGAGTTTTTCCACATCGCGGGGACTGTGCTGCTGGTCAAAGAGCCCTGGAACAGATGCTGGAACACACCTCCCAGCTGCTCAGCACAGTGCCATAGGGTCCGCCCACAGATGTTGTCTGGCCCTGGAGCTGTGTTCTTTTTAGTCCTTTTGAGGGCTCTCACCACCTCTGATATGTTGATGTTGAGGCCGGAGTCATCAGGTCTGAGTGTGGAGACGATTGATTCTAGCTGGGTGCTATTGTCCTTTTCAAATCTGGTGTAGAAGGAGTTGAGATCATTCGGGAGTGAAGTGAAGCTGCTTCCTGCTACCTGAATGGGCTTGCGGCTGGTAGAGACAGAGTTCACTGCTGCCATGTTCTTGAGGCCCTGCCAAGCCGCACGGAGGTTCCCTTTTCCAAAGGTCTGCTCCACTTTGTTCTTGTATTTCAGCTTGGCAATTTTTATGGCCCGCTTGACCTCTCTGTTTACCTCCTTCTTCTCAGCTTCAGAACCGGTAAAAAATGTTCTCTTTTTCTTATTCAATATGTTTTTTAGATCTTTAGTCACCCAGGGTTTATTGTTAGGGAAGATTGTGACTTTCTTGGAGGGGATAATATTGCCTACACAGAAAGTGATGTATGCTGAGACTATATCCGCTTGCTCACTGATGTTGGTGGAGGAGGATGTGAGGGTATTCCAGTCTGTGGTTTCAAAACACCCTTGAAGCCTGTCAATACTGTCCGGTGTCCACTGTTTGATGTCCTTGATGACTTTCTCTGTTCTCTTTACCACAGGTGTGTAGGCAGGAACGAGCAGTATGCTGCTGTGGTCAGCAGAGCCTAGGGGAGGGAGGGAGACGGCTCTGTAGGCGTCTGGGACTGACCCATAGCATTTGTCCAGTGTTTTCCCTAGACGGGTGGTACAGTTGACATACTGGTAGAATCCTTTAAGTGACTTGTCAATTGAACAGTGATTGAAGTCACCCATGATGAATTTGGGGGCGTCCGGAGATATCAGTTCGAGTCTGTCGAGCATATTTCTTATATGTTCCGTAGCAGTGGATGCATTTGCTCTGGGGTGGATATAAACCAGAATGAAAAACAGTTGTGGGAATTCCCTGGGAAGGTAGAAGGGATGCAGGGAGACAGCCAAGAGTTCAATGTCAGGGTTGCACAGTTCTTCTCTGACAACAACTGTTTTGCACCAGCGTGGATTGATGTAGAGGCAGACACCACCGCCATGGTGCTTGCCAGTCAGTTCAGTATCACGGTCTAACCTTACAGGAGACCCGAAGCCATCTATGTGCATGCTGTCACTGTTGTCACTCCCAGTCAGCCATGTTTCAGTGAAAGCAAGAATGGAAGCAGTCCGGTATTCATACATGTGAAAAACGTTAGCTTGCAGTTCATCAGTCTTGTTACGCAATGAGCGCACATTAGCAAGGATCACTGAGGGAAGTGCACGGTGCTTACTTTCTCCTCGCCTAAGTCTTGCTTTAATTCCACCCTTCTTCTTCCTCCCCCGTCTCGTTACCTTCTTTCTATTGTTGTGCAGGGTGCCTGTCCGGTCGGTTGGGAGTTTACATTGTAGCTCCTCCGGCAACTTGTCTATGGCAGGGGCTTGGTGAGAGTGTAATTGCAGCTGAAGTAAAAAGTCCCTGCAGTAAGTAATCCGTTGGTTGTCCGGAAGAGTATATCCATATGATGCAGTGGGCAGATAATCCAAGACGAACAGTAGAAGCATAAGAGTCCATAGAGTCCATGTGAAGTCCATACTTTGGAGCAGTGAACGCAAGATGCTAGCTGGCTAATTAACGTTAGCTCGTTGGTCTGGTGTGTGTGTGTGTGAGGTAGTGGCAGCGCCCGCACAAACACATCACGAAAGTACTGAACTATACGGCAGCAATTAACCGTCAATCGATACCCGATGTACTTAAAACGAAACAAAACACTCTCGCAACTCACGTAACGTAACGTAACGAAGAGCCAAACATTCAAAGCTACTCTCTGCACCGACCGGTCGACCGCACGAGCAGTGACCCGGAAGTATTTTCTCCGATTGACTGAGCTCCGACCGCCGGAGAGAGGAGAGAAGCAGCGAGAGCTAGTATTGGCTGGAAGTATGTGAGTCAAAGGGAAAGAAGATTTAAAAAGAGCGCCAAGGCCCAGGTTCAAGTAATTTACTAAATAGCCGTAAATGAGTTAATTACGTGTGTGTGTGTGTGTGTGTGTGTGTGTGTGTGTGTGTGTGTGTGTGTGTGTGTGTGTGTCAGAGTCTGTGTATGCGTGTCAGAGTCTGTGTATGTGTGTCAGAGTCTGTGAATGTGTGTCAGAATCTGTGTATGTGTGAGTGTCTGTGTGAGGTGGAGTGTGTGTGTATAATCAACAAATAGTACAAATAATAATAGTATTTCGTATTTCAGAGCTTATTGGTTATGTTTAATAGCCTGATGGCTGTCAGGAAGAAGCTAGTCCTCAATGTGGATGTTACAGTTTTCAGTTTACAAAAGTCGGACGTGACTCCAGAAGTCGGGCATAAGTCAGTCAGTCCACAAGCTGTGATTCAGTCTGTCAGTCCAGAGGCCATGAGTTTGTCAGTCAGTCCAGAGACCACGAGTTAGTCCCAATCCATTTACAATACAGACTGCGAGTGAATTAATTATCTGATAGGAGATTATGGGAATGTAACCTCCCATTAATTTCACCTGCTAACCATTCGAAACAAATGGAACATAACAGCGGTTGGATTTTTGTGCAAAGGGGATTAGGTTATTATTCATATCCTCACTTAGGTGTAAAAGTTGGTTCAGTGAAAGGACCAAGAACTTGTAGTGATCTTGATAAGAAGTGCGATTTCAGGGGACTTACAACACAGGAGGTTACAGTTAATACATCATGTTCATCACAGCAATTAAACCACATCAACAGCAGCAAAATGCAAATGCAGTACCTTGTTCATATTAGTCTGCTCTATATGTAACGTTGTGGGTGAAATATTTGGAGACAGAGACAAGCTGAGAGGGAATAAGAAGATAAAGTTTCCGTGTCAGTGCCGAGGGCGGGAACGTAACAGCGACACCAGGACTGTGAAAAGAACCGCAACATTTATAACTCAATGGAGGAGGACAAAGGGGTTAATTAAGAGGATCTAGGGGGTCACTTTTAAGGATAAGAGGGAAGGATCAGAGGGAAGTCTTTTAGGACCGAGATGAGAAAATCATTTTATACACAGAGAGTGGTGAATCTCTGGAATTCTCTGCCACAGAAGGTAGTTGAGGCCAGTTCATTGGCTATATTTAAGAGGGAGTTAGATGTGGCCCTTGTAGCTAAAGGTATCAGGGGGGTATGGAGAGAGGGCAGGGATGGGATACTGAGTTGGATGATCAGCCATGATCATATTGAATGGCAGTGCAGGCTTGAATGGCCTACTCCTGCACCTATTTTCTATGTTTCTATAAGAGGATGGAAAAAGAGCATGAATGAAAGCTTGCGGGAATATAAAAACGGACTGTAAAAGCTTATTTATATATGTAAAGAGGATCAGATTAGTGAACACAAATGTAGGTCCCTTTCAAGCAGAGACTGATGAATTTATAAGGGAGAAACAAGGAAATTACAGAACAGTTAAATGAGTATTTTGGTTCTGTCGTCACTATGGAAGACACAAACAATCTCCCAGAAATACTAGGGGACCGAGGATCTAGTGGGAGGGAGGAACTGAAAGAAATCCACATTAGTCAGGAAATGGTGTTAGGTAAACTGTTGGGACTGGAGGCAAATAAATCCCCAGGGCGTGATGGTCGACATCCCAGCGTACTCAAGGAGGTGTACCCCAGAAATCATGGATGCATTGGTGATCACTTTCCAATTTTCACTCGACTCTGGATCAGTTCCTGGGTACTGGAGGGTAAACACTGTAACTCCACTTTTTTGGATGTTTTCAAGTGAGAGTTAGATTTTGCTCGTAGGGCTGAAAGAATCAAGGGATATGGGGGGAAAAAACAAACTGGGTACTGATTTTAGATGATCAGCCGTGATCATAATGATTGGTGGTGCTGGCTCGAAGAGCCGAATGGCCTTGTCCTGCACCTTTTTCTATGTTTCTCACTTTAGAAAGTCCCGGCATTCTCTCTCGCTCCATCCCTCCCCCATCTAAGACGCACTAGCTTCTCAGCTAAGAATGGCCTGTTTCTTTTATCATTGTTTCATTTTTGCATATCTTTCATTCATTGTTCTTTACCTTTCCATATCGCTTGTTTCCCTTTTCCCTAACCAGCCTGAAGAAGGGTCTTGACTTGAAACGTCAACCTCTCCAGAAATGCTGCCTGTGCCACTGAGTTACTCCAGCTTTTTGTGTCTATGGACTGGGCAGTGTTCATCCATTTGTCCAATCATCTTTGATTCTGGTCGTTCAAGTTGCTGAACCAGGCCATGATGCAATTATAGAAATTAAATAACGTATTTGTTGGCATACTGAATTTCCCCAGTCTTAGAAGTAGAAACATTGATGCACTTTCTTTCTGATTGCATCAATGTGCTGGGGCCAGGACAGACCTTCAGAAATATGCATGCCCAGGAATTTGATACAGTTGCATATGGATGTGCAGAAACCCAGTTCCCTGAGCTTGGTCTTGGACTGTGGTTGATTTCCCTTTGTCCATCTCCCTGCTGTCAGTGCTGGAGCTGTACTGGGCAGTCTCCATGCAGTTCTGAGATGGTTTGTGCAGGTCTGTGCCCTTACAGTGTTGGGAGTGGCTGGTGCAAATCTGTCAGGCTGTGTGGTCTGTACTGGGCTGTGACTTCACAGTGTAGTGCAGGGGGTGTTCCTGTCTTTATCTGTACAGGAGGGGTTGGTGTTGGAAATCTGTTGCCCCACAGGGAAGTGTGAGGTCCATGTCATTACATTATTGTGCGGTGTGATGGTCAAATAGTGTGTTTTCCAGGCCTGTCTCCTTGCAGCACAGTGCAGGGAAGTTTTATTGTTTCCTGTTGGTACACATGACAATAATAAACCTAGATCTTTTTAATTCACACAGTGAGTGCCAGTCATCTGTCATTGTATAAAATACGTCATAAAGTGATAGAGCTGTACAGCATGGAAACCTTGTCCATATCAACTATGTTGACATATTGGGCTAATCTCTTTTACCTACTTTTGGCCCATATCCCTCTGAAACCTTCCTGGCCTTGTATCTGTCCAAATGTCATAATTATAACCATATAACCATATAACAATTACAGCACGGAAACAGGCCATCTCGGCCCTACAAGTCCGTGCCGAACAAATGTTTTTTCCCCTTAGTCCCACCTGCCTGCACTCATACCATAACCCTCCATTCCCTTCTCATCCATATGCCTATCCAATTTATTTTTAAATGATACCAATGAACCTGCCTCCACCACTTCCACTGGAAACTCATTCCACACCGCTACCACTCTCTGAGTAAAGAAGTTCCCCCTCATATTACCCCTAAACTTCTGTCCCTTAATTCTGAAGTCATGTCCTCTTGTTTGAATCTTCCCTATTCTCAAAGGGAAAAGCTTGTCCACATCAACTCTGTCTATCCCTCTCATCGTTTTAAAGACCTCTATCAAGTCCCCCCTTAACCTTTTGCGCTCCAGAGAATAAAGACCTAACTTATTCAACCTTTCTCTGTAACTTAGTTGTTGAAACCCAGGCAACATTCTAGTAAATCTCCTCTGTACTCTCTCTATTTTATTGACATCCTTCCTATAATTGGGCGACCAAAATTGTACACCATACTCCAGATTTGGTCTCACCAATGCCTTGTACAATTTTAACATTACATCCCAGCTACTATACTCCATGCTCTGATTTATAAAGGCTAGCATACCAAAAGCTTTCTTTACCACCCTATCTATATGAGATTCCGCCTTCAAGGAACTATGCACGGTTATACCCAGATCCCTCTGTTCAACTGTATTCTTCAATTCCCTACCATTTACCATGTACGTCCTATTTTGATTTGTCCTGCCAAGGTGTAGCACCTCACATTTATCAGCATTAAACTCCATCTGCCATCTTTCAGCCCATTTTTCCAAATGGCCTAAATCACTCTGTAGACTTTGGAAATCCTCTTCATTATCCACAACACCCCCTATCTTGGTATCATCTGCATACTTACTAATCCAATTTACCACACCTTCATCCAGATCATTGATGTACCGACATAATTGTATCGACTCCTATAGATTCTTCTGGAAGCTCATTCCAGATGTGGACGACACTCTGAATAAAAGTGTTGCCCTTGAGGTTTCTCTTAAATTTATCTCATTTCACCTTCATCGTGTGCCTTTTTTATGAATCCTCTATCCTGGGGGGAAAAAAACTGTTCATTCAGTTTATCCTGCCCATCAGTTTCAGGTACACATCAAAAAGGTCACTGTTTAGCCTTCAATGCTGCAAAGTTTAAAGGCCCAGCCCATCCATCCTCTCCCTATAATGCAAGCCCAGGTAACATATGGTGCATCTCTTCTGCACCCGTTCCAATTTAATGACATTCTTGTAAAAGCTGGGCGACCAGAACTGTATACAGTACACCAATCATGGTCTCACCAACGACTTGTGCAACTGCATAATAATGTGGCAACTTGTGTACTCTATAGATTCTGGAGTAGTTCCTGAGGATTGTAGGGTAGCTAATGTAACCCCACTTTTTAAAAAGGGAGGGAGAGAGAAAACGTGGAATTATAGACCAGGTAGTCTAACATCGGTAGTGGGGAAACGGCTAGAGTCAGTTATTAAAGATGGGATAGCAGCACATTTGGAAAGTGGTGAAATCATTGGACAGTCAGCATGGATTTATGAAAGGTAAATCATGTCTGACGAATCTTATAGAATTGTTCTAGGATGTAACTAGTAGAGTGGATAAGGGAGAACCAGTGGGTGTGTTATATCTGGACTTTCAGAAGGCCTTTGACAAAGTCCCACATAAGAGATTAGTATACAAACTTAAAGCGCACGATATTGGGGGTTCAGTATTGATGTGGATAGAGAACTGGCTGCCAAACAGGAAGCAAAGAGTAGGAGTAAACGGGTCCTTTTCAGAATGTCAGGCAGTGACTAGTGGGGTACCGCAAGGCTCAGTGCTGGGACCCCAGCTATTTACAATATATATTAATGATTTGGATGAGGGAATTAAATACAAAATCTCCAAGTTTGCGGATGACACTAAGCTGGGGGACAGTGTTAGCTGTGAGGATGATGCTAGGAGGCTGCAAGGTGACTTGGATAGGCTGGGTGAGTGGGCTAATGCATGGCAGATGCAGTATAATGTGGATAAATGTGAGTTTATCCAATTTGGTGGCAAAAACAGGAAAGTAGACTATTATCTAAATGGTGGCTGATTAGAAAAGGGGGAGATGCAACGAGACCAGGGGGTCATGGTACACCAGTCATTGAAAGTAGGCATGGAGGCGCAGCAGGCAGTGAAGAAAGCGAATGGTATGTTAGCATTCATAGCAGAAGGATTTGAGTATAGGAGCAGGGAGGTTCTACTGCAGTTGTACGGGATCTTGGTGAGACCACACCTGGAGTATTGCATACAGTTTTGGTCTCCAAATCTGAGGAAAGACATTCTTGCCATAGAGGGAATGCAGAGAAGGATCAACAGACTGATTCCTGGGATGTCAGGACTTTCATATGAGGAAAGACTGGATAGACTTGGCTTGTACTCGCTAGAATTTAGAAGATTGAGGGGGGATCTTATAGAAACTTACAAAATTCTTAAGGGGTTGGACAGGCTAGATGCAGGAAGATTGTTCCCGATGTTGGCGAAGTCCAGGACAAGGGGTCACACCTTAAGGATAGAGGGGAAATCATTTAGGACTGAGATGAGAAAAACTTTTTTCACACAGAGAGTGGTGAATCTTTGGAACTCTCTGCCACAGAAGGTAGTTGAGGCCAGTCATTGGTTATATTTAAGAGGGTGTTTGATGTGGCCCTTGTGGCTAAAGGGATCAGGGGGTATGGAGAGAAGGCAACAGTTTGTGTGTGTGTGATATAGGGTTAGATTCATAATTCTGTCAGTTCATACTTCTTGTCACAAATAAAATTTGACTCTGGTAATTGTCTTTTTTAATGTTTTTTAAATCATTTCTTTTTAAATGGCTCACAAGCAGTGTTTGAGTTGATTTTGTAGTAACCGGAACCTACCCGACCCGACTCGCAGCGTAATTGACATTGCGGGGGAACAGTTTTCTGTGTGTGATATAGGGTTAGATTCATAATTCTGTTAGGTCATACTTCTGTTAATTCTTGTTAAAGAATAAAATGTTTATAAACACACATACATGAATGTGATATAAATGTATATAATCATATAACACACACAATTATGTTTCTTCTGATTTTTATATCCAATGATGAACTTTATTTCAGACTAGACAAGGGACATTAAATAAGAAACATTGTAAACCTCCCCGCAACTTCACACACACTAGGCCCTATCCCACCCCTCAACTCTCCCCCACCCCCCGGCATTCCCTCGCCTCCCCCCACACTACAATGTCTCCCCACCTCCAATGCCCCTCTCCCGCTGCCCCGGGCCGCGCACCCCCTCTCCCCGCCCAAGTCAAAGACCAAAGCGAAGATACGGGAGCGGAGGCGGAAGCAAAATGGCGGAGTTTATGAGGGAACTGCAGATGCTGGAGAATCGAAGGTTACACAGAAAAGCTGGAGAAACTCAGCGGGTGCAGCAGCTGGATGGCGGAGGCTGGTTGCTAAAATGGGTCCATGACCGGCTACGTGTTTGTGTGAGAGTCGGCCATCTTGCTCCGCTATAGGATCCACATTCAACTAAGCAATTTGCGCGTTGACGTCACAGAGGCCGCGTCCCGTCACTGGCGTCGTTGCCACGGCAACCGGCCGGTCCGGGCGCGGGTCGGCGACGAGGCCCACGGAGGGGGAGCGGCCTGGGCCCGGGGATGGAGCCTGAGGTTAAGGACGGAACTGAAGTGGGGTCGCTCGCTCGCTCGCTCGCTCGGTACTTGTGGTGTTTAGACGAATGAGAGGTGATCGCACGGATGCTCTTGTGGTTTGCAGAGATAGAGAAGGCGGCGATTGTATCAGACGAGCTGGTCCTTGCTCTCTGCCATTCTCGTGTGGATCTGCGGCCTGACTGGTGGAGTCTTGTGGGCCTAACTGCTCCTCCACTGTGGACATCCATCGGGGTCTTCTCTTCCTCCTTGCCGGGCAGTGAACAGTGAGTGTGTGTTAGTGCCTCACTCTATCGGCTCCCTCCCTCCCTCCCTCACTTTTACCATTCTCATCCTTGTGCAGCAACCCCTCCTTCACCCTCTCCCCTCACTCTGCCTGTAATCTCCTCCATTTCTAGTGACCCCCTGAAATCTCTGCTCGTTGATGTTGATGTTGCTGTTGTTCACAATGTTGGTGGTGCTGCATATGTATTGTGTTCAGATTTAGTCACCAAGGTGAATGAAAGATGCCAGTAAAATGGAAAGAGTGCAGAGGAGATTTACATGGATGTTGTCTGAACCTGAAGTTATGGGGTGAGATTGGACAGGAACTTTATTCCTTAGATCGTGGAAATCTGAGAATTGGTCTTCGAGGTTTATAAAATTCTGAGGGACGTAGAGAGGGTGATCCCACTTAGCCCTTTGGCCAGGGTATGGGAATCAGGAACTGGAGGGCATGGATTTGAGGTGAGACAGGAAAGATTTAATAGACACCCAAGGGCCATTGTTTTCACACGGAGGGTGATGGTATATGGAACGAGTTAACTGAGGAAATAGTTCAGGCAGGCACGATCACAATATTTAAAGACATTTTAGGACACTTGAGACATTACGACATTTCCTAATTTGAGGAGGGACATTCTTGCTATTGAGGGAGTGCCACGTAGGTTCACAAGATTAATTCCCGGGATGGCGGGACTGTCATCTGATGAAAGAACTGAGCAACTGGGCTTGTATTCACTGGAATTTTGAAGGATTAGAGGGGATGTTATAGAAGCATATAGAATTATCCTGCATATTGTCTATGTATCTATGTATTTGGATGTGTTCATGAGTGGGAATGGTTTAGAGGGATATGGGTCAAATAAGAGGAAATGGGATTTGGTTGGATGATATTCTTAATCAGCATGGTGAGTTGGGCCGAAGGACCTGTTTTCCAGCTGGGTCATTCTGTTGATATGATGAGGGACCCAGGGGTTTCAATAGAAAATAGGTGTAGGAGAAGGCCATAAGGCCCTTTGAGCCACATCGACTGATCATCCACATTCAGCACCCCGTTCCTGCCTTCTCACCATGTCCCCTGACTCCGCTATCTTTCAGAGCTCTATCTAACTCTCTTGAAAGCATCCAGAAAATTGGCTTCCACTGCCTTCTGAGGCAGAGAACTCCACAGATTCACAACTCTATGGGTAAAAAAGTTTTTCCTCATCTTCGTTCCGACTGGCCTACCCCTTATTTGTGAAGTGTGGCCCTGGTTCTGAACTACCCCAACATCGGGAACATGTTTCCTGCTTCAAGTGTGGTCTCACTAGGGCCCTGTACAACTGGAGAAGGACCTCTTTGCTCCTATATTCAACTCCTCTTGTTATGTAGGCCAACATGGCATTAGCTTTCTTCACTGCCTGCTGTTCCTGCATGTTTTCAGTGAGTGTTGAACCCCAGATCTCCTTGTACTTCCCCTCTTCCCAACTTGACACCATTCAGATAATGATCTGCCTTTCTATTTTTACCACCAAAGTGGATAACCTCACATTTATCCACATTAAACTGCATCTGCCATGCATCCGCCCACTCACCCAACCTTGCATCCTCATAATGTTAAAGTTCGTGAGACTTGATGAGTAGAATAAATCAAAGTCATGAATCTCTGTAAATAGCCTTTACTAGGTCACCAAGGTGAAATAGAAAATACAGCCAGAGATGTGCACAGAGCGTCCACACCAAAGGCTGGCGCTGTTCAGACTGACGATACAGAAGATTTACACACATCTTTGTACTAATACAACAGCCATAAGCGCAGGGTAAATAACAAAGAGGCTTCAGTTAAACACAATGGGTCCCCTCAGTTACATTGGGAAAGAAACAAAGTATTTCTATTAGTCTGGGAAATAGTGCAGCTGCAAAGGTAAGAACAGGTCTATTCTTCTTACATTCTGAATTCTTGCATTCTGAATTGACCAACATTTTAACCTGTTACCAGCATGCAGTACACAAAATGGAGGTTAATAGCAAATATAACTACATAAGCTAAATAAGAGGGAGTAACCACACTAACTTTCACAATCCCCCCTTTTGATTGTATAAATCAATCTATCAAATAATGCAGCAAGAAGCCGCCATTGGCGAATACATGGTGCCAGGCAGTAAAGCAATACAGCAACGATTATAATTATCAGAATAATAATCCCATAATGCCACACAAGACCCCAAAAGGAGCCCCACCTATTAAACCAACTCCACATCCCCTCTTCATGATTACCAACCAGACTTTCCCCTACACCTTGGTTCTCAGCTATCTCCTCCTTGATATGGGCTGCTAGATAGAAACATAGAAAATAGGTGCAGGAGTAGGCCATTTGGCCCTTTGAGCCTGCACCGCCATTCAATATGATCATGGCTGATCATCCAACTCATGTATCCTGTACCTGCCTTCTCTCCATACCCCCTGATCCCTTTAGCCCCAATGGCCACATCTAACTCCCTCTTAAATATAGCCAATGAACTGGCCTCAACTACCTTCTGTCGCAGAGATTTCCAGAGATTCACCACTCTCTGTGTGAAAAATGTTTTCCTCATCTCGGTCCTAAAGATCAGTAATATTGGAGGACTCCTCAGGAATATATGTACAGCAGTCTTGACCAATGACAGCACAGGTGCCCCCCTTCTCGGCCAGAATGAAATCTAAGGCCATACGATTCTGTGGCACCACTATCCTCATAGCAACCGTTTCGGCTGTCAGTGCCCCAATCTGGGCCTGTGTTTCCGTCTGGGCCACTGCTGTTTTATTAGCCAACTCCTCCAATAGCCCAGTAAGGTGATCAATTTTAAATGCATTCTGATTTATTCCATATCAGGGGAGCATAGTAATGCCAACAGAAACATAGAAACATAGAAAATAGGTGCAGGAGTAGGCCATTCGGCCCTTCGAGCCTGCACCGCCATTCAATATGATCATGGCTGATCATCCAACTCGGTATCCTGTTCCTGCCTTCTCTCCATACCCCCTGATCCCTTTAGCCACAAGGGCCACATCTAACTCCCTCTTAAATATAGCCAATGAACTGGCCTCAACTACCTTCTGCGGCAAAGAATTCCAGAGATTCACCTGTGTGAAAAAAGTTTTCCTCATCTCGGTCCTAAAAGATTTCCCCCTTATCCTTAAACTATGACCCCTTGTTCTGGACTTCCCCAGCATCGGGAACAATCTTCCTGCATTTAGCCTGTCCAACCCCTTAAGAATTTTGTAAGTTTCTATAAGATCCCCCCTTAATCTTCTAAATTCTAGCGAGTACAAACCGAGTCTATCCAGTCTTTCTTCATATGAAAGTCCTGACATCCCAGGAATCAGTCTGGTGAACCTTCTCTGTACTCCCTCTATGGCAAGAATGTCGTTCCTTAGATTAGGAGACCAAAACTGTACGCAATACTCCAGGTGTGGTCTCACCAAGACCCTGTACAACTGCAGTAGAACCTCCCTGCTCCTATATTCAAATCCTTTTGCTATGAATGCTAACATACCATTCGCCTTCTTCACTGACTGCTGCACCTGCATGCCTACTTTTAATGACTGGTGTACCATGACACCCAGGTCTCGTTGCATCTCCCCCTTTCCTAATCGGCCACCATTCAGATAATAATCTACTTTCCTGTTTTTGCCACCAAAGTGGATAACCTCACATTTATCCACATTATACTGCATCTGCCATGCATTTGCCCACTCGCCCAGCCTATCCAAGTCACCTTGCAGCCTCCTAGCATCCTCCTCACAGCTAACACTGCCCCCCAGCTTCGTGTCATCCGCAAACCTGGAGATGTTACATTCAATTCCCTCGTCCAAATCATTAATATATATCGTAAATAGCTGGGGTCCCAGAACTGAGCCTTGCGGTACCCCACTAGTCACTGCCTGCCATTGTGAAAAGGACCCGTTCACTCCTACTCTTTGCTTCCTGTCTGCCAGCCAGTTCTCTATCCGCATCAATACTGAACCCCCAATACCGTGTGCTTTAAGTTTGTATACTAATCTCTTATGTGGGACCTTGCCGAATGCCTTCTGAAAGTCCAGATACAACACATCCACTGGTTCTCCCTTATCCACTCTACTAATTACATCCTCGAAAAATTCTATAAGATTCGTCAGACATGATTTACCTTCCATAAATCCATGCTGACTTTGTCCAATGATTTCACCACTTTCCAAATGTGCTGCTATCCCATCTTTAATAACTGATTCGAGCAGCTTCCCCACTACCGACGTTAGACTAACTGGTCTGTAATTCCCTGTTTTCTCTCTCCCACCCTTTTTAAAAAGTGGGGTTACATTAGCTACCCTCTAATCCTCAGGAACTACTCCAGAATCTAAAGAGGTTTGAAAAATTATCACTAATGCATCTACTATTTCTGGGGCTACTTCCTTAAGTACTCTGGGATGCAGCCTATCTGGCCCTGGGGATTTATCGGCCTTTAATCCATTCAATTTACCTAACACCACTTCCCGGCTAACCTGGATTTCACTCAGTTCCTCCATCTCATTTGACCCCCGGTCCCTTGCTATTTCCGGCAGATTATTTATGTCTTCCTTAGTGAAGACAGAACCAAAGTAGGTATTCAATTGGTCTGCCATGTCCTTGTTCCCCATGATCAATTCACCCGTTTCTGACTGCAAGGGACCTACATTTGTTTTAACTAATCTTTTTCTCTCAATTGGTGAAACATTTTGCTTCATGAGCTGAGATCCAGATACATGGTTTTTAAATGTGGGGTGGTCAGTTATTTGTTTAAAATGGCGCATGGCGGGGATGCCATAGGCAAGATAACAACATCCTGTCCAATAATTGATGAAGCCGAATTTTAGTTAAAAATATAAGAAGATATTAAATTGGGCTTCTGGGCTAGCTTACAGCTTATATTTAGTGTCAAATTAGGCTTTCCTCAGGTTGCGGGGTGTGTGAGATAATAAATACTATAACATTGTCTCCCAAGTGAAGGAGCTAGAGAGATATCTTTGAAAGTAAGATGCCATAAACCAAATGACCAATGTTTATGGGGGAGGAGGCAATAAAGGAAGAGAGAAATAGACAGTCACATCTTTGTAAACAAATGGCCTATGTTTATGAGGGACCAAGTGACATGAGGAAGCAGCGAAAAAGCTAGGGTGGTCTATTTGGAGTTAAAATGACCTAAAGCAAATGGCCAATGTTTTTTAGTATATCTTGTACCATGTAAACAAAAGGTTTGATGTGATGCATTCTGTGGAAACCTTTTCCTGTACCTCTGACCATGACTAATGTCTGTGGAATGTGCTAAGGGGACAAAAAAAACCCTATTTAAGGCAATGTAATTCTGTTGTTCAGAGAAGGTGGCTGAGCACAGTCAAGTGTCTGTGTTGGTCACTTGACTGGAATTCTCGCTCCCTTCCATCGGCCGATGTTAAGTAAAGTTTTGAACTGGTCTACCAAACAGTTTGTGTGGTGTCTGTTTATTAAGAAGCGAACCTGGTTTAGTAGTTAAGATAAGTAGCTTTTTCATAATGGGGCCTCTCAATTCGTGTGACCACATTCCCGTCATCTGACGGCATCCCTGGTAACCATGGATAGGCCCATGGTCCACATATGAAATAGGTGCCGTTAATTGGTCGAGGAGAGCCAGAGGTAGTGCTAGTGTCCATAATAAGGCATGAGCTATTTCTCAAGAAAACCCCAGTACCTCAGTGATAACAATGATAGGTGGCATTAACTGGTTCCTGGGAGAGCTTCATTGCCTTCAAACGTGGAATTTGGGCTCCATCTTTCACATGAATTTTCCAGTCGGATTTAAAGGGTGGGATGTACCATCCCCGAAAGTTATCATATTTTGGGGATCTGTCCCTGTTGTTCTGACACTTCTATTAGTGATAGAGGAAAAACAAAGTAGAGCATACTTTTCTGTGACATTAAGGGGAATAGGGACCATGGGCATTCCTCCCCTCCCATCCCGTGGCATTACTGTACAAACCCAACTGGGCTGACTAGCAGGTGTAAAGCGTCGTGCGTATGCATGGGCTGCCTTAAGATACACATTATTTTCCCATGGTTCAATGGATATGATCAAAGAGCTGGTGATAATGAATAATATCCAGAGCGGAACCATGGCCAAAGGCCTTTATTCGGGTCCCGATGTAGCTATCCTTTTGCAATCAGAATGATGCACCCAGCGAGGGTGTCCTTCAACTTTAGCAGCTGTAGGAGTGGTGAGAAGCTCAAGGTATGGACCTCTCCAGCGGCTGCCCAATTTCTTCTGCTCCCAATTACGTATCGGCATGTAGTCGCCGGCCTGCAGCAATCCCTCTGTTGGTGGCTCGTCAGCAATCCACTGTGCCTCTCGTACCTGTGAATGCAAAACTGACAAAGAATCTGTTAGTAATTTCATGTAGGTCAACAACCGTTCATCCAAGGCATGGAGATCATTTGTTAGGGCTGGCATGGTGGCGCAGTGGTAGAGTTGCTGCCTTACAGCACCAGAGGACCGGGTTCGATCCTGACTACGGGTGCTGTCTGAACAGAGTTTGTACGTTCTCCCCATGATGGTGCTGTCCGTACTGTGACCGTGTGGGTTTTGAGTATAGAAGTTGGGATGTAATGTTAAAATTGTACAAGGCATTGGTGAGACCAATTCTGGAGTATGGTGTACAATTTTGCTCGCCCAATTATAGGAAGGATGTCAATAAAATAGAGAGAGTGCAGAGGAGATTTACTAGAATGTTGCCTGGATTTCAGCAACTAAGTTACAGAGAAAGGTTGAATAAGTTAGGTCTTTATTCTCTGGAGCGCAGAAGGTTAAGGGAGGACTTGATAGAGGTATTTAAAATGATGAGAGGGATAGACAGAGTTGATGTGGACAAGCTTTTCCCTTTGAGAATAGGGAAGATTCAAACAAGAGGACATGACTTCAGAATTAAGGGACAGAAGTTTAAGGGTAAGATGAGGGGGAACTTCTTTACTCAGAGAGTGGTAGCGGTGTGGAATGAGCTTCCAGTGGAAGTGGTGGTGGCATGTTCGTTGGTATCATTTAAAAATAAATTGGATAGGCATATGGATGAGAAGAGAATGGAGGGTTATGGTATGAGTGCAGGCAGGTGGGACTAAGGGAAAAAAAGTTGTTCTGCACGGACTTGTAGGGCCGAGATGGCCTGTTTCCGTGCTGTAATTGTTATATGGTTATATGGTTAATTAAGGGACAGGAGTTTAGGGGTA
This sequence comes from Leucoraja erinaceus, assembly GCF_028641065.1. Classification (NCBI taxonomy): domain Eukaryota; kingdom Metazoa; phylum Chordata; class Chondrichthyes; order Rajiformes; family Rajidae; genus Leucoraja; species Leucoraja erinaceus. The sequence goes on from NW_026576876.1 coordinate 30,174, forward strand.
ACATGAGGGGGGAAATTACAATTCTTAAGGGGTTGGACAGGCTAGATGCAGGAAGATTGTTCCCGATGTTGGGAAAGTCCAGAACAAGGGGTCACAGTTTAGGGATAAGGGGGAAACGTTCCATCGCAACGTTCCATCTCACTTCCAGAGAAAGATTCTGGTGGAAGCCTCTGATTGGTGGAAGAGGACTAGAGGAAGCAGCTGATTGGCTTGTATCCCGGGTAAGGCTTTATTGTATTTGGATAAGGGGGAGAATGAGGGCCAGGGCAGTTTAATGTTCTGGATGTCAGATGTGGGAGGTCATGGAGTCTGAGTGCCCTCCAGACGTCCACATCTGCGCCAGGTGCGTCGAGATGGGGCTCCTAAGGGACCGTGTTAGGAACCTGGAGCAGCAACTCGATGACCTCTGTCTGCTCAGGGAGAGCGAGGAGGTCATAGAAAGGAGTTACAGGGAGGTGGTCACTCCAAGACCACGGGAGACAGAAAACTGGGTCACAGTTAGGAAGGGCAATGGGCAGAGGCAGGGACTGGTGAGTACCCCGGTGGCTGTACACCTTGAAAATAAGTACTCATGTTTGAGTAAGGGTGGGGGAGACAGCCTACCTGGGGGCAGCGACAGCGGCCGGGCCTCTGGCACAAAGACCGGTCCTGTTGCTCAGAAGGGTAAGGAAAAGAAGAGGAGGGCAATTGTAATAGGGGACTCTATAGTCAGGGGGTCGGATAGGCGATTCTGTGGACGTAGACAGGAGACCCGGATGGTAGTTTGCCTCCCTGGTGCCAGGGTCAGGGATGTGTCTGAACGTGTCCAAGAAATCCTGAAATGGGAGGGAGAGGAGCCTGAGGTTGTGGTACATATAGGTACCAACGACATAGGTAAAAAAAGAGAAGAGGTCCTGAAAGAAGAATTTAGGGAGTTAGGTAGAGAGTTAAGGAGAAGGACCGCAAAGGTAACAATCTCAGGATTACTGCCTGTGCCACGCGACAGTGAGAGTAGGAATGGAGCGAGGTGGAGAATAAATGAGTGGATGAGGGACTGGTGCAGTGGGTATGGATTCAAGTTTCTGGATCATTGGGACCTCTTCTGGGGAAGGTGCGACCTGTACAGAAAGGACGGGTTGCACTTGAACTCGAGGGGGACCAATATCCTGGCGGGGAGATTTGCAAATGCTACTGGGGAGACTTTAAACTAGTATGGTTGGGGGGGGGAGGGACTCAAATGGGGAAAGCTAGCAGTCGGTGTGTAAGGCAGGAGGCAGAGAATGGTAGCACTCTGACCCAAAATGTAGGGGAGAGAGAAGAAAAAGAAAATAAACAGAGAATAAGAGATGGTGCGTTTCTTAAATGTGTATATTTTAATGCTAGGAGCATTGTAAGAAAGGTGGATGAACTTAGAGCCTGGATTGACACCTGGAAGTATGATGTGGCGATCAGTGAAACATGGTTGCAGGAGGGCTGTGATTGGAAACTAAATATTCCAGGATTTCGTTGCTTCAGGTGTGATAGAATTGGAGGGGCAAGAGGTGGAGGTGTTGCATTGCTTATCAGGGAAGATATTACAGCAGTGCTTTGGCAGGATAGATTAGAGGGCTCGTCTAGGGAGGCTATTTGGGTGGAACTGAGAAATGGGAAAGGGGTAGAAACACTTATAGGGGTGTATTATAGACCGCCAAATGGGGAGCGAGAATTGGAAGAGCAAATATGTAAGGAGATAGCAGATATTAGTAGTAAGCACAAGGTAGTGATTGTGGAGATTTCAACTTTCCACACATAGACTGGGAAACACATTCTGTAAATGGGCTGGATGGGTTGGAGTTTGTAAAATGTGTGCAGGATAGTTTTTTTTGCAGCAATACATAGAAGTACCTACTAGAGAAGGGGCATTGCTGGACCTCCTGTTAGGAAATGAGATGGGTCAGGTGGCAGACGTATGCGTTGGGGAACAGTTCGGGACCAGTGATCACAATACCATTAGTTTCAATATAATTATGGAGAGGGTCAGAACTGGACCTAGGGTTGAAATTTTTGATTGGGGAATGGATGAGAAGCGAAAGGATATAAAAGGAGTAAATTGGGACAGTTTGTTTTATGGGAAAGATGTGGAAGAGAAATGGAGGACATTTAAAGGTGAAATTTTAAGAGTATAGAATCTTTATGTCCCTGTTCGGTTGAAAGGAAATAGTAAAAATTGGAAAGAGCCATGGTTTTCAAGTGAAATTGGACACTTGGTTCGGAAAAAGAGAGAGATCTACAATAATTATAGGCAGCATGGAGTAAAGGAGGTGCTTGAGGAGTATAAAGAATGTAAAAAGAATCTCAAGAAAGAAATTAGAAAAGCTAAAAGAAGATATGAGGTTGCTTTGGCAAGTAAGGTGAAAGTAAATCCTAAGGGTTTCTACAGCTATATTAATAGCAAAAGGATAACAAGGGATAAAGTTGGTCCATTAGAAAGTCATAGTGGACAGCTATCTGCAGAGCCAAAAGAGATGAGGGAGATATTGAACAATTTCTTTTCTTTGGTATTCACCAAGGAGAAGGATATTGAATTATGTGAGGTAAGGGAAACAAGTAGAGTAGCTATGGAAACTATGAGGATCAAAGAAGAGGAAGTACTGACACTTTTGAGAAATATAAAAGTGGATAAGTAAGTCTCCAGGTCCGGATAGGATATTCCCTAGGACATTGAGGGAAGTTAGTGTAGAAATAGCAGGGGCTATGACAGAAATATTTCAAATGTCATTAGAAACGGGAATAGTGCCGGAGGATTGGCGTACTGCGCATGTTGTTCCATTGTTTAAAAAGGGGTCTAAGAGTAAACCTAGCAATTATAAACCTGTTAGTTTGACGTCAGTGGTGGGCAAATTAATGGAAAGGATACTTAGAGATAATATATATAAGCATCTGGATAAACAGGGTCTGATTAGGAACAGTCAACATGGATTTGTGCCTGGAAGGTGATGTTTGACTAATCTTCTTGAATTTTTTGAAGAGGTTACTCGGGAAATTGTTGAGGGTAAAGCAGTGGATGTTGTATACATGGACTTCAGTAAGGCCTTTGACAAGGTTCCTCACGGAAGGTTGGTTAAGAGGGGTCTATGGTTGGGGATTAATGGGGGAGTAGCAAGATGGATTCATCAGTGGCTGAATGGGAGATGCCAGAGAGTAATGGTGGATGGTTGTTTGTCAGATTGGAGGCCAGTGACTAGTGGGGTGCCACAGGGATCTGTGTTGGGTCCACTGTTGTTTGTCATGTACATCAATGATCTGGATGATGGTGTGGTAAATTGGATTAGTAAGTATGCAGATGATACTAAGATAGGTGGGGTTGTGGACAATGAAGTAGATTTTCAAAGTCTACAGAGAGATTTATGACAGTTGGAAGAGTGGGCTGAAAGATGGCAGATGGAGTTCAATGCTGATAAGTGTGAGGTGCTACATCTTGGCAGGACAAATCAAAATAGTGATGGTAAATGGTAGGGAATTGAAGAATGCAGGTGAACAGAGGGATCTGGGAATAACTGCACAGTTCCCTGAAAGTGGAATATCATGTAGATAGGGTGGTAAAGAAAGCTTTTGGTGTGCTGGCCTTTATAAATCAGAGCATTGAGTATAGAAGTTGGGATGTTATGTTAAAATTGTGTAATTACCGTTAAAATGGTGTACAATTTTGGTCCCCTAAATTATAGGAAGGATGTCAACAAAATAGAGAGAGTACAGAGGAGATTTACTAGAATGTTGCCTGGGTTTCAGCAACTAAGTTACAGAGAAAGGTTGAACAAGTTAGGGCTTTATTCTTTGGAGCGCAGAAGGTTAAGGGGGGGACTTGATAGAGGTCTTTAAAATGATGAGAGGGATAGACAGAGTTGACGTGGATAAGCTTTTCCCAATGAGAGTAGGGAAGATTCAAACAAGGGGACATGACTTGAGAATTAAGGGACAGAAGTTTAGGGGTAACATGAGGGGGAACCTCTTTACTCAGGGAGTGGTGGCTGTGTGGAATGAGCTTCCAGTGAAGGTGGTGGAGGCAGGTTCGTTTTTATCATTTAAAAATAAATTGGATAGTTATATGGACGGGAAAGGTATGGAGGGTTATGGTCTGAACGCAGGTAGATGGGACTAGGGGAGAATCCGTGTTCGGCACGGACTAGAAGGGTCGAGATGGCCTGTTTCTGTGCTGTAATTGTTATATGGTTATATGGTTAAATCTTTTAGGACCGAGATGAGGAAAACATTTTTCACACAGAGAGTGGTGAATCTGTGGAATTCTCTGCCACAGAAGGTAGTTGAGGCCAGTTCATTGGCTATATTTAAGAGGGAGTTAGATGTGGCCCTTGTGGCTAAAGGGATCAGGGGGTATGGAGAGAAGGCAGGTACAGGATACTGAGTTGGATGATCAGCCATGATCATAACGAATGGCGGTGCAGGCTCGAAGGGCCGAATGGCCTACTCCTGCACCTATTTTCTATGTTTCTATGAACTTCTTTACTCAGAGGGTGCTAGCTGTGTGGAATGAGCTTCCAGTGGAAGTGGTGGAGGCAGGTTTGATTTTATCATTTAAAAATAAATTAGTTCGGTATGTGGATGGGAAGGGAATGGAGGGTTATGGTCTGAGTGCGGGTAGATGGGACTAGGGGAAAATAATTGTTCGGCACGGACTTGTAGGGCCGAGACGGCCTGTTTCCGTGCTGTAATTGTTATCTGGTTATATGGTTATAGGTTGTTTCTGCAATTCCTTCAGCCCCCCAGGGAGTCCTGAGGGGCCTTCCGTACATTATCTCAGCAGGGGTTAATTTTGTGGTAGAATGTTGTGTGATTCGCATAGCGAATAGAGCCATAGGCAAAACTTGTACCCAATTCAGTTTTGTTTCTTCAGTTAATTTTTAAAGTTCCATTAGCTCTTTCCACAATCCCTGCAGCTTGTGGACGATATACACAATGGAACTGTTGCCGAATGTTTAATTGTTTACACATCACCTCATTAATTTTAGCTGAGAAGTGTGGCCTGGTTCAACCCGCACAGGTTTCCCAGGGTTGTGTTTCTGGCAAACCTGGCATTGGGAAACAATTTGCAATATTTCTTTTGTTAACCGCGGATGCCACCATGTGGCTTTACAATTTGCTAACATTCCCCCCCTTACCACTATGGGTAAGGGAGTGTACATGATGCAACAGAATAGGCAATAAGGTGTCAGGAACACAAACGTTGCCAGTAGAAGTGACCCAAACAGAATCTGTGGATCTTTGATGGCAATTTGACTGGCGCCATTTGTCAGGTTCCTCAATCGGGGCGTCCCCCTACATTTTGAAGATTTCCTGCATGTCTGGTAAGGCAATGGGGGAGTGGTAAACACTCGATTCTCCCGATGGGACTATATGGGTCCTAACTAGTGCGGCATTACGGGCAGCGCAGTCACAAGCGCGATTGCCACAGGAAATCTGGTCCCTGGCTGCTGTGTGGTCAGCATTTTTGGTAAGGTGATTGCATGTAATAGATTTAATACGAACAGGGCATTTTTAATAGATGTCCCTGTTGCAGTCAAAAATCCCCGATGCTGCCAAAGGGCACCGAAATCATGGGCTACCCCAAAGGCATAACGCGAATCAGTGTAGATGTTGGCAATTTGTCCATCCGTTAATATGCAGGCTCGAGTTATGGCGAATAGCTCTGCTTGTTGTGCAGACAGAGGCTGTTGAAATGTTGCACTTTCAAGGATTTCTAGGTTGTTAGTTACTGCAAAGCCGGTACGTCGTTGGCCCATTGAATCGATGAAAGAGGATCCATCCACAAAAATGTCAGGAGCAGCAGGAAAAGGAACATCAGCAAGATCAGTACGAGATTGGGTGAACGCATCATTGTAGGCTAAATAGTTATGTGGAATTGCAGTGTTTTGTGTAGATACATCTTATAACATATAACATATAACAATTACAGCATGGAAACAGGCTATCTCGGCCCTACAAGTCCGTGCCGACACAACTTTTTTCCCCTTAGTCCCACCTGCCTGCACTCATACCATAACCCTCCATTCCCTTCTCATCCATATGCCTATCCAATTTATTTTTAAATGATACCAACGAACCTGTCTCCACCACTTCCACTGGAAGCTCATTCCACACCGCTACCACTCTCTGAGTAAAGAAATTCCCCCTCATGTTACCCCTAAACTTCTGTCCCTTAATTCTGAAGTCATGTCCCCTTGTTTGAATCTTCCCTATTCTCAAAGGGAAAAGCTTGTCCACATCAACTCTGTCTATCCCTCTCATCATTTTAAAGACCTCTATCAAGCCCCCCCTTAACCTTCTGCGCTCCAGATCTTGTAAAAAGGTTGCAGGGTTGATGACAGAGCAGTGATAAAAACGTAACTGGCTGTTGGTCAGTAAGGCTCGTTCATAACGATCATGCCGTGCCTGAGTCATGTGTTGTGATTGACGTGAATTTAGGGCTACAACGGCATGCTCAGTGTAGACGGCAACAGGCTGGTATAAAGTAATGTTTACGACAGCATTAACCATTGCATGTAATGCTGGAAGGATTTGTGTGCATGGCGGGTATCCTTGAGCTACCGCGTCTAATTTAAAGGAATAGTATCCTACCGGTCGTCGAAGAGCTCCGTGGTTTTGTGTCAATACTGCTGTAGCACAGCCATCTCTTACGGTAACATAGAGCTGGAATGGTCGGTCGTAGAGAGATCTTCCCAGTGCCGGGGCTGCAGCTAAGGCATTTTTCAATTCAGTAAAAGCTCACAGTTGTTCCATTGTCATGGTATATTTCTGTGGTGCCTTGACGGACACTAGAGACGAAAGGTATTGAGAATATAAAGCCACATTCAGAAGCCATTGTCTGCAAAAGTTCACGTCCCAAAAAGGCCCTCATGCCTGTAGGTGATGTGGGTGGCTTAAATTCCAGAATGGCCACGAGACGCGTTTGAGTGAGCGCCCGGTCTGTAGCACTGATGGTGAATCCTAGAAAAAGCACTGAAGATTGATTAGCTTTAACTTTCTGTTTAGGTATCACATAACCTAACGAATGCAGTGTTAACAGCAGTGTCTGTGTGTCTTGATCATTAGATTCCGCTGAGGGGCTGGCCAGTAGTAAATCATCAATGTACTGAATAATTGCTGACCCCCCCCGTTAATTTAATAATGTCCTGTAACTGGGTCTTTAATGTATGGGAAAAGATAGTAGGCGAGTGGATAAATCCTTGTGGTAGTCGTGTCCATGTATATTGTTTACCTTCATAGGTAAACGCAAATACGTATTGTGAATTTAGGTGCACTGGAATAGCGAAAAAAGCATGTTGTAAGTCCACAATAGTAAACACAGTAGCATGATCTGGATCAATGTCCAATTAGGGTTAGGTAACCAGGATTTTGGTAAACAGAAGTCTTGTCAGAAAAAGGGAAAGTAAATTACAAAGAGACGTCTTTGAAGATGAAATATTATATACTGTTGGTAAAACAATGTTTTCGTATATGTACTGCTTGTAAAACAATGTTTTTTTGTATGTGGAATGTGTGAAATTTGAAGCAATGAGTAAAGGTATGTGTCGCTTTAAGAACAATTTGTCCTTTAAAATACAAATGGACAGACAGGTTATGGTGTGTTCCGTTAAGAAACAGTCATGAATGGGGGGTGGAGCTACAGTATACTCGAATGATAAAATGTGTTGGTTGTTATAAATCTTTGAGCCAAGTTTAAAAAAAAGACTCATCACGATTAAAGTCTTAAATGAGATTGGAAATGTCAAAATTACAGAGAAAAAGAAAATGTATTATTGATTACTGATTCTGAGTGAGTTATTTTGGGAAAGATTGTTGCCCTGGGCAATTAACTAATTGTGTATGGACGGCAATTAACCCATGTCTTGCCAGATCTACATTCCCAGGTTGAAGGAGCTTTGCTGGAAACCAGTGACCAAGGCCATAAAAGCTATACGATGACGGGGGTGTGGGGACAAGAAGATTGTTGAAAGGAACAACCAAGTGCTGCTAACAACATAAACTGCTGTGAAGATTGAAGATCATTGTGGTTGGATACATTTGATTGACTGTGAACAGTTTGTGGACACAAGGACTGAACTTTCTTCAGAATGCCAAACTTGCAGACTAACCCACATTTAAAGGATGGTACACACCTCCTTTTAAACAAAATTGCAGTCAAACATGTCAAGCACAGCAAAGATACCATGACTACAGACAGTAAGAGGTCTGCAAAGGCCAGTTAAATCTACCTGTTTTTGCCACAACCAAGGCACTGGTGTATTTTTAGGAAACAGTATATTTGTGACAGGGCATTGTTATGTTGCAAATGCAGTGCCACACAAGAGAAGCATGAACCAGTTACACCAGCACCAGTTCCAAGCGAAGCCAAATAAAGGCTGAGCAATTTTTATGATCATTTTCCTGTCCAATGGTAGTATATTAGTGTCACATCCGGGGGAGGTTGGTGGCCATTTAAAATGTTTGGAGGGACTTGGGGAACGATTGTCCACTATGGATTGATTGTGTTACTAGTGTACTATTCATTTGTCTGATGAGATGCTTATGGTCTTTCGTATGTACTCAGCAAGGACTGTAGTTATCAAAATTTTGATAAAAGGATGGAATGATGAAGCCGAATTTTAGTTAAAAATATAAGAAGATATTAAATTAGCTTCTGGGCTAGCTTACATCTTATATTTAGTCTCAAATTAGGCTTGCCTCAGGTTGCGGTGTGTGAGATAATAAATACTATAACATTGTCTCCCAAGTGACAAGCAGAGAAGGAGCTAGAGTCATCTCTTTGAAGTAAGATGTCGTAAACCAAGTGTCCTATGTTTATGAGGGACGAGGTGACAGAGAGGAGAAGCTAGATTGATCTCTTTGATGTAAGATGCCTGGAACCAAGTGTCCTATGTTTATGAAGGAGGAGGTGACAAGAGAGGAACCAGAGAAGTAGAAAGATAAAATGTCGTAAACCAAATGGCCAATGTTTTTAATATGTCGTACCATGTGACAAAATGGCTTTGATGTTATGCATTCTATAGAAACCTTTTCTTGTACCCCTGACCATGACTAATGTCTGTGGAATGTGCTAAGGGGACAAAAAACACTATTTAATGCAATGTAATTCTGTTGTTCAGGGAAGTGGACTGAGGACAGTAAAGTGTCTACGTTGGTCACTTAGCTGGAATTCTCGCTCCCTTCCATCGGCCGATAATAAGTAAAGTTCTGAACTGGTCTACCAAACAGTTTGTGTGTTGTCTGTTTATTAAGAAGCGAACCTGTTAAGTTGTTATAAAAGTAACCTTTTTACCTTTATTGGCCTTTAATCCATTCAATTTACCTAACATCACTTCCCGGCTAACCTGGATTTCACTCAGTTCCTCCATCTCATTTGACCCTCGGTCCCCTGCTATTTCCGGCAGATTATTTATGTCTTCCTTAATGAAGGCAGAACCAAAGTAGTTATTCAATTGGTCTGCCATGTCCTTGTTCCCCATGATCAATTCACCTGTTTCTGACTGACTATAAGTGTGAGGACAAGTGGCAGGACAAATTAAAATAGGACGTACATGGTAAATGGTAATGAGTTGAGGAATTCAGTTGAACAGAGGGATCTAGGAATAACTGTGCACAGTTCCCTGAAGGTGGAATCTCATGTAGATAGGGTGGTAAAGAAAGCTTTTGGTGTGCTGGCCTTTATAAATCAGAGCACTGAGTATTGAAGTTGGGATGTAATGTTAAAAATTTACAAGGCATTGGTGAGGCCAATTCTGGAGTATGGTGTACAATTTTGGTCGTCTAATTATAGGAAGGATGTCAACAAAATAGAGAGAGTACAGAGGAGATTTACTAGAATGTTGCCTGGGTTTCAGCAACTAAGTTACAGAGAAAGGTTGAACAAGTTAGGTCTTTATTCTTTGGAGTGCAGAAGGTTAAGGGGAGACTTGATAGAGGTCTTTAAAATGATGAGAGGGATAAACAGAGTTGACGTGGATAAGCTTTTCCCATTGAGAGTAGGGAAGATTCAAACAAGAGGACATGACCTGAGAATTAAGGGACAGAAGATTAGGGGTAAGATGAGGGGGAACTTCTTTACTCAGACAGTGGTAGCTGTGTGGAATGAGCTTCCAGTGGAAGTGGTGTAGGCAGGTTCGATTTTATCATTTCAAAATAAATTGGATAGGTATATGGAAGGGAAAGGAATGGTGGGTTCGGCACGGACTAGAAGGGCCGAGTTGGCCTGTTTCCGTGCTGTAATTGTTATATGGTTATAAGGGACCTACATTTGTTTTAACTAATCTTTTTCTCTTCACATATCTATAAAAACTTTTGCAGTCAGTTTTATGTTCCATGCCAGTTTTCTAGCTAATTTGTATGCTTCATCTTTTGTTTTGATATTATCCCTGATTTCCCTTGTTATCCATGGATGGCACTACCTTCCCTGATTTATTCTTTTGCCAAACTGGGATGAACAATTGTTGTAGCTCATCCATGTAGTCTTTAAATGCCTTCCATTGTATATCTACCATCAACCCTTTAAGAATTAATTGCCAGTCTATCTTGGCCAATTCACTTCTCTTACCTTCAAAGTTACCTTTCTTTAAGTTCAGGACCCTTGTTTCTGAATTAACAATGTCACTCTCCATCCTAATGAAGAACTCAATCATATTATGGTCACTCTTGCCCAAGGGGCCACGCACAACAAAAATGCTAACTAACCCTTCCTCATTACTCAATACCCAGTATAGAATAGCGTGCTCTCTCGTTGGTTCCTCTACATGTTTGTTTAGAAAACTATCCCGCATAAATTCCAAGAAATCCTCTTCCTCTGCACCCATGCCAATTTGATTCACCCAATCTATATGTAGATTTAAGTCACCAGGTAACTATTTTACCTTTGTTGCACGCATTTCTAATTTCCTGTTTGATGCCAGCCCCAACTCCACTACTACTGTTAGGTGGCCTGTACACAACTCCCACTGGCGTTTTCTGCCCCTTAGTGTTTCGCAGCTCAACCCGTATCGATTCCACATCCTCCAAGCTAATGTCCTTCCTTTCTATTGCGTTAATCTCTTCTGTAACCAGCAATGCTAAACCACCTCCTTTTCCTTTCTCTCTATCCCTCCTGAATATTGAATATCCCTGGATGTTCAGTTCCCAGCCTTGGTCACCCTGGAGCCATGTCTCCGTGATCCCAACTATATCATAGTATTTAATAGCTATCTGCACATTCAACTCATCCACCTTATTACGAATGCTCCTTGCATTGAGACACAAAGCCTTCAGGCTTGTTTTTACAACACTCTTACCCCTTATACAATTATGTTGAAAAGTGGCCCTTTTTGATTTTTGCCCTGGATTTGTCTGCTTGCCACTTTTACTTTTCACCTTGCTACCTATTGCTTCTACCCTCATTTTACACCCCACTGTCTCTTCAGTGATCTCATTAATTGCCCTTAGATCTTGGACCAACCGCCAATCTTTACGCCAGGTTTAGGGACCGGGAAGATGGGTGTATTGCATGGAGATTGACACGGGATTAAAATGCCTTGTGCCAGTAACCCACCTATTAACTGCCTTACCCCCTCGGAGGCTTCCTGTTTTAAGGGATACTGTTGTATAGCTGGTAATCGCTTTCCTGGCTTTACATCAATAACTACGGGGTCACAGTTGGGTAATCCCACTTCTAGTAGACCATAAGTGCTGTTCGACTTCTGGAGCCCCTGTCGCTCTAAGGTGGGTAATTTTCCCCATTATATCTTGTTCCACTGACAAGAATTCAATGACACCTTCAGGAAACGTTTGTTTTTGGTCTAAGCATGTTGTATCCGCCTTGTTATACAAAGTGTGGGCTAAATTCCCCAGCTCTTTGGCGGTGTGCCCCTCATTAACGGCAATAGTCACATGTGGTTTGATGAATGAACTGTGCTTCCATAAGGAAGGTGAGATTTTGGCTAAAAAGGCCTTCCCACAGGGGCCTTCAATTTGGCCGATGATGTTGATTGTGGTTAGTTCACCTACAAGGTCTGCATAGTATTCTTCGTTTTCGACATTTACTCCAGTAGGGTCATAGCATAAGGTGAGATGAGGGTTATGTATTGACTGAAATATGGTGCGTTGGCTTAGGTCAATTGCCCACCACTGGGGTAATACACCTGTTCGTAAAGCCATGAATGGTGATATCGAACCCTCTTGTATTGCTATGCCCTCACTAGTACAGGAAATAGTGACGGACAGACCCTGTAGTAAATCAAGTCCTGCAAGGCAGCAATTCATACCAGTGGTGACTGCAAAGGAGATTGTACAGCATCGATCCATTGCCTGGACCTGAAGAGGTGAGGTTAGTGGATAGCTGCGAGTTTTCCCGTCTAGACCGGACAGGTGAGTAGTTGAGTCTGACACGGGAAACTGACTTTCCTCAACTGCACGCCTATAGAGGGTGGACATGGTGGCACCAGTATCAATCAAAAATGGTATTTCTATCCCTTCGACTAGAATATTTATCATAGGTTCCCCTCCCCCTCTAGCAATTGTAGGGAACATATTTCGAGAATTGCCTGGGTATCATCAATCTTGATTGCGGAAGGGATTCCTGGTGGTGTAAAAGGACTGTCAACAAAATAGAGAGAGTACAGAGGAGATTTACTAGAATGTTGCCTGGGTTTCAGCAACTAAGTTACAGAGAAAGGTTGAACAAGTTAGGGCTTTATTCTTTGGAGCGCAGAAGGTTAAGGGGGGACTTGATAGAGGTTTTTAAAAATGATGAGAGGGATAGACATAGTTGACGTGGAAAAGCTTTTCCCACTGAGAGTAGGGAAGATTCAAACAAGGGGACATGACTTGAGAATTAAGGGACTGAAGTTTAGGGGTAACATGAGGGGGAACTTCTTTACTCAGAGAGTGGTAGCTGTGTGGAATGCGCTTCCAGTGAAGGTGGTGGAGGCAAGTTCGTTTTTATCATTTAAAAATAAATTGGATAGTTATATGGACGGGAAGGGAATGGAAGGTTATGGTCTGAGCGCAGGTATATGGGACTAGGGGAGAATATGTGTTCGGCACGGACTAGAAGGGTCGAGATGGCCTGTTTCCGTGCTGTAAATTGTTATATGGTTATATGTTATATGACTCCTGGGATTCTGGTCGCTGAGTTCTATCGTGGAGGCTGGTGGAGCATTCTCGTTTCATGTGTCCAAATCCCCCACATCTAAAGCATTGAATCTTAGACCGATCTATACGGGGAGGCCGGCATTCGTCGTTAGAACAACGATCCGGTCTATTAGGAGGTGGACCATTATAGTTTTGTTGATAATATCCCCGCTTCGGTAGCTCCTGTTTCTGATAATAGACCATGGGTTGGCCAGGGGGAGGGTGCGTGGCCCGTTCATTAACTCCTTCTGCTCCTTCAGTTTCAGGCTGTACTGCATATTCATGTTTAACCATCACAGGCTTTACGAGGATGGCTTCGCTTTTGGCTTTGGGCCAATGTGCACAGACAGTTCGTCTCATGCTGTCTGCTGATTTACTTGCCCAATCCAAATCCACCTTTATCATCATAACTGTGACTGGAGGTAGTGATTGTATCAATATAGCATTAAATTGTGTAGAAGGTCTGCCATTATTAAAATTTTCATCACCAGCATGATTTTTGTATCAGGCTATAAAACGCTCCCAAAATTGAATGCCAATTTCCTTCGGCAGTGGTTCCATTAACCGGGCTATGTCTAGAGGGAGCTGTAAAATTTGTCATAGTGCTCTTATCATTAAGGCAATTTGTGCGGGACCATTTGCTTCAGCGGCCATTAGTTCAGCCCAGGTGTTCATGACTTTTTGAGTTGGTTGATATAGAGACATTGCGTGGTCCATTTCCCAAATTCAGTGCCGTTAAGAAGGGCAGAAAGGGCTGTAAAATAATCTTGAGGACTTGCAGTGTAAGCACGCATCATTGTCTCAAAATAGTCTGCAAATTGGGTCCCTTGGGTCTGTTTATCGGGGGCTTGTTGTGCCATTAAAGCCATGTCTGCTGGTTTCCAAGGAACTGTCATAGCGACTGGCTGTCCGTTCTGATTAGGTATCATTCGTATGGGAAAATGAGATGTACCGGGTTCTATGCCGTAGAGTGCTACCAGTCGTCTATCTGTACGCTGTTTTACCCTATCGCTAAGGGTCTGTGGTGTAGTCAAAGCATTTGGCCAATGCTGTTGTGGAACTACCGCTTTAATCAGGGCAGGAGCTGTAGCTGACCTTGTTGTAGGGGTTGTCATAGCAATTGCAGCAGGGCTAGTGGCAGTCGAGTATGGGGGCGGCGCTTGAGCTGACTGCGGGATATCAGGGGGTGGTCTGTCCCAAGCTATCCTCTGACTCATGGTCTGAGGAAGCAAATCATTCCGCCACGCCAGACAGCAGGTCCTCCTCATCCAGTACTGGACATAACCCTGCATTAGCCCCAATAAATTGCGCTTCTAATTAGGTTTTTACATTGTTTTGAGTTGAAGACACACATTTTTTCATATTAACTTTTTATCATAGGCCACACATTGAGCTTGTAATACCTTCCACCCTTTATGACCCCGGTGGATCCACATACTGTAATCCCTCTACTACATGCATTATTCATCCAATTACTATCGCGCGCCTCCTCGTGACGTTTGACCGCCACCTCCTTCCATTCCTTAATTTGTCTCTTCCATCTTTTACCCGCATCACGTTCCCATATTAATTGCTCCGCTCGTCTCACAGTTTCGACATTCCATGTTCCACCAATCGGCCATGATTCATTTCCTAAATGCGTAGTTAATGTTGCCGACAATTGTCTAAAAGCTCTATTTCTAGCTGGATACATACAGCACATGTATTGCACCGGTGAACTACCATCACTTTTATCAAGGCCCTGGCCCATCCTCCTTCGTTTCTCAACCCGACAACCCCTCGGATATCTCAGCTAAGCAACCGAACACCTCGTCTCTCGTTTCTCAATCCAGCACACCCTGGATCTCTCAACAAGACCGATGAATAAAAATTCAAAGTATACTCACCTCAATTCTTTGTTCGTTCGGATACCAGTTGGGAGTTTGAGATCAGACCATGGGCATGGGACCACAGTGCCCCAAGGAGTCGGATGTGGGGACCTGGCTCAAGGGACCAGGAGTGTGCGCAAAATCCCCCTCGGAACCTCAGTTGCACTATTGCCACTTGTCATGTCCCAAAGGTATCCTGCCGAATACGGCAAATGTTAAAGTTCGGGAGACTTGATGAGTAGAATAAATCAAAGTCGTGAATCTCCGTAAATAGCCTTTACTAGGTCACCAAGGGGAAATAGAAAATACAGCCAGAGATGTGCACAGAGCGTCCACACCAAAGGCTGGCGCTGTTCAGACTGACGATACAGAAGATTACACACATCTTTATACTAATACAACAGCCATAAGTGCAGGGTTAATAACAAACAGACAATTGGTCCCCTCAGTTACATTGGGAAAGAAACAAAGTATTTCTATTAGTCTGGGAAATAGTGCAGCTGCAAAGGTAAGAACAGGTCTATTGTTCTTCTTACAACTTGTTAGTAACAGTGTAGGAGTTCTAGACGCCCGGGAACATCCCTTATCTCTGCTCTCATTGAGAAAGCGAAAGTCATTTAACTGCAAGCTTTGTGCTCAGTATTCACAGGCTTTTGCAGCATTCTGAATTGACCAACATTTTAACCTGTTACCAGCATGCAGTACACAAAATGGAGGTTAATAGCAAATATAACTACATAAGCTAAATAAGAGGGAATAACCGCACTAACTTTCACAATATGAAGAACTTTGATATGAAGAAAGACTGGATAGACTTGGTTTGTACTAGCTAGAATTTAGAAGATTGAGGGGGGATCTTACAGAAACTTACAACATTCTTAAGGGGTTGGACAGGCTAGATGCAGGAAGATTGTTCCCGATGTTGGGGAAGTTCAGAAAAAGAGGTTACAGTTTAAGGATAAGGGGGAAATCTTTTAGGACCAAGATGAGGAAAACATTTTTCACACAGAGAGTGGTGAATCTCTGGAATTCTCTGCCACAGAAGGTAGTCGAGGCCAGTTCATTGGCTATATTTAAGAGGGAGTTGGATGTGGCCCTTGTGGCTAAAGGGATCAGGGGGTATGGAGAGAAGGCTGGTACGGGATACTGAGTTGGATGATCAGCCATGATCATATCAAATGGCGGTGCAGGCTCGAAAGGCCGAATGGCCTACTCCTGCACCTATTTTCTATGTTTCTAATAGCATCCTCCTCACAGTTCACACTGCCACCCAGCTTTGTGTCATCTGCAAAATTGCTGATGGTACTTTGAATCCCTTCATCTAAATCATTGATGTACAATGTAATAGCTGCAGTCCCAGCATTTCCTCAGGTTAAATGTCTGGATTCAACATTCAGAGTAAGGGGGAGGCATTTTGGACTGGTGTAAAATCGCCTCACCAGGAATGCACTGATTTTCCCCACAGAGGTTGGTGGGTACTTGCATAGGAAGTGTCAGGGACAATAACAACTTTAAAAAGACACTTGGACAAGTACGTAGGTCTGGACAGTTCAGAGTGATATAGATCAAATGTGGATATATGGGACCAGCTCAGGAGGGGCATCGTGGTCGGCATGGACGTGTTGGGCTGAAGGGCCTGTTTCTTTTATGATTATTTGACTCTTTCAATCTTTATGCCTGTCCACCTTGAGAGTGTGGAGGCTCTGTCACTGATGTCACTCGAAACCCAGCTCAATAGATCTTCTTATCGAGTCCACACACAGGATTAGAAGTTGTTCAGCCACAGCTGAACACACCTCTCGGTAATGGGATTGTACAGTACAGAGACGGCCCATGTGGCCCTCCATACTGACGATCAAGAGCCCCACTGTACCAGTCCAGTTTATCAACACTTGGTCCATAACCTTCCACACTTCAAAGCTTCAAGAGCTCTTCCAGATACTTGTTCACTAGTGCATCCACTACATTCCCAGGCACCATGTCCCATATTGCAACCACGTTCTGAGTGTAATTCTCGCCTTCCTTACCTGGTAGTGATTCTAGGTAACTGCATACAATGGTGTCTGTCTTGTGCTTCATGTGCGTGGTGGTGGAAACAGGGCCGCGACGTGAACGCTCTTTCCTTGACCCCAGCTCAATAGATGACGGGAATCAAGGCTGGATGTGAGAAGTGAGAAGGATCTGAAGAGGATTCGCTGAAAGAGTGGGCAGGAACACCTTCATCAACTGAGGCACTGTACAAGGATTGGGACGCCATGTTACAGTTGTACTAATGGTCCGTTAGGCTGCACTTGGAGTATTGTGTGCAGTGATGGTCATCACACCACAGAGAGCATGTGATTAAGCTGAAGAGGGTGAAGAAAAGATTCACTAGGATGTTGCCTGCTTGGGATGGCTTGAGTAATCAGGAGAGATTGGACAGGTTGTATTCTATATGCTCTGGAGTAAAGGAGGCTGACATGACATGATAGAAGCATGTAAAATTATGAGGCATCCTTAAAAAGTGTGTGAAGGTACACTAAATCCTTAAAAAGTTTGTGTTCACAAAATGAATGTTGGTTGTCAGGTGGCTGCAGCCCAATTGTTTGCCTCGCCTTTTTAAAAAGTTTGTTTTCACAAAATGCATATTGGTTTTCAGGTGGCTGCAGCCCAATTGTTTGCCTCGCCTTTTTTTTAATTCTTAATTTTTTAATTTTTTTAATTTTATTTTTATTAGAAGTACAGTAAATTACAGTAATACACATCACATATATCTTATTACATTTTGTTGTACCACTTCATTTTTCGAGCTTTAAAAAAGGTAGAAATAAAAGAAGTAAGGAAAGTGAACAAGAATCGTGAAGGTGCAGGAAAGAGTTGGGAGAAGAAAGCCCCTGGGGGAAGAAATTAGAGAAGGAAGTAAAGAAAGGAAGAAATAAGACCCTAGAAAGAAAAGAAAAAAAAGGAAAAACAGTCGCTCTATTGTACCACAAAACTCCGCAAAAAAGGATATACCAACCGTGTTTTAAAAAAAATAATATTTTATGCCCCCCGTTACCAGATCCTGGTACCATTTATATTTTAAGTTACTATTGCACCTTACGCTTGTAATAGTTCCGTAAATGCAGACCACATCTTTTGGAGGTGGTCTGCTTTGCCTGCTAGGAGGAGTCTCATCTCTTCCAAGTGTAGTGTTTCGAACATGTTTGAAATCCACATTTTTATTGTTGGTATTGGAGCATTTTTCCAAAATTTGAGTATAAGCATTTTTCCCATTATTAGCCCGTAATTAAGTAAGTTCTTTTGAAACACATTTAATTCGTGGTTAACTTCCGATATTCCAAAAATGATCCATTCTGCGTTTGGTACAGGTTTTATTTTAAATAATTTTGTGAAGATTTCAAATATTTTGTTCCAGAGTTTTTTAATTTTTATACAGTAAACAAAAGAGTGTGCTATGTTAGCTTCTTGTGACTGACATTTATCACAAATGGGTGAGACATTGGGGAAAAGTTTATTTATTTTAGTTTTTGAATAATATAGTCTATGTAATGTTTTGTATTGAATTAGAGTATGTCGTACGTTGATCGAGCATTTATGCACATGTAGTAAGTGTTTATCCCAGCTCTCTTTTGAAATTTTTATAGCTAGTTCTTGTTCCCAGTCTCTTCTAATACCATCGGTTGTAGGTATTTCTATATTTAAAATAATGTTGTATAAGTATGATATTAGATTTGCTGATTCAGCCTTTGTCTTCATAGCTTCATCCAATAAGTCTGGGGGCATATTATAATAGTCATTTGTATATTTTTTCAGATAGTCATGGATTTGAAGATATTTAAAATATTGATTATTTTTCAAATTATATTTCAGTTGTAATTGTTGAAATGATAATAATTTTCCCAATTCATACAAGTTTCCGAGCGTTTTGATTCCCATTCTTTCCCATTGTGTAAATGATTTATCTATAATTGAGGGTTTAAACAACGGGTTATTGACTATTGGCATTAGAAGAGATAGATTTCTTAATTTTAGATTCTGTTGTATTTGTTTCCAAGTTCTAATTGTGCTATGTATCATTGGATTTTTATTATAATTTTTGTTATTCAGATTCATTGGTGAGAGGAGAGTCGCTCCTGTATTACACGGAGCGCAGTCCTCTCTCTCCATTACAGTCCAGTCCACCTGCTGGGTAAAGTTGTCCAGCAGGTGAATCATATTTTTAATATTTACTGCCCAATTATAATACATAAAGTTAGGGAGCGCTAGATCACCCATCTCTTTTGGTTTACTAAGGTGTGCTCTTTGTATTCTGTGGGATTTGTAATCCCATATAAAATTTGTAAAGTCTGAGTCTAGTTTTATTGAAAAACTTTTTTGAAAGATATATTGGAATTGATTGAAATAAATATAGGATTTGTGGTTAAAAAGATCATTTTTATAGCATTTATTCGACCTATTAAAGACATCGGGAGCGTTTTCCAGAATTTGATTAGATTATTTTGTTTCTTAAGTAAGGGGCTATAATTGGCGTTAAACATAGCGTGATAATTTCTAGTGATTTCAATTCCTAAATATTTAAATTTTTCTGTGGCTATTTTAAAGGGGAATTTCAAGAGATGTGTTGAGTCTTTCGGTTTTATCGACATAATTTCACTTTTGTTCCAGTTTATTCAGTATCCTGAGAAAGATCCAAAGTCCTCAATTAGATTTAATATGCTTGGTATACTGATTTGGGGTTTTGTGATATACAGTAATACATCATCTGCGTATAAAGATATTTTGTTATTTGAATATTTTGTATTATAACCGTAGATATCCGGGTGTGTTCTAATTTTTTCAGCTAAAGGTT
>NW_026576876.1:60000-63346 GCF_028641065.1 Leucoraja erinaceus
GAGAAGGTTCACCAGACTGATTCCTGGGATGTCAGGACTTTCATATCAAGAAAGACTGGATAGACTCAGCTTGTACTTGCTAGAATTTAGAAGATTGAGGGGGGATCTTATAGAAACTTACAAAATTCTTAAGGGGTTGGACAGGCTAGATGCAAGAAGATTGTTCCCGATGTCGGGGAAGTCCAGAACATGGGGTCACAGTTTAAGGATAAGGGGAAAATCTTTTAGGACCGAATGAGGAAAACATTTTTCACACAGAGAGTGGTGAATCTCTGCAATTCTCTGCCACAGAAGGCAGTTGAGGCCAGTTCATTGGATGTATTTAAGAGGGAGTTAGATGTGGCCCTTGTGGCTAAAGGTATCAGGGGGTATGGAGAGAATGGCAAGAATGTCTTTCCTCAGATTAGGAGATCAAAACAGGATTCTGAGTTGGATGATCAGCCATGATCATATTGAATGGTGGTGCAGGCTCGAAGGGCTGAATAGCCTACTCCTGCACCTATTTTCTATGGTTCTATGACAGAGAAAGAGAGTCAGAGAGAGACAGCGAGAGAGATACAGAGCGAGTGACACAGTGCGTCCGATAGAGAGACAGAGAGAGAGAGAGACAGTCAGAGAGAGTTGGAGAAAGAAAGAGACAGACACAGAGGGAGAGAGAGACAGCGATAGAGATACAGAAACAGAAAGAGACAGACAGAGGGAGACAGAGGGAGAGACAGACACGGAGAGAGAGGGAGAGAGACAGAGAGACAGAGAGAGAGACAGCGAGAGATACAGTAACAGAGAGAGACACAGATACCAAGTGTGATCGAGAGAGTGACAGAGAGAGGCAGAGAGGGACAGGGAGAGAGAGACAGAGAGAGAGATTCAGAGAGAAATACAGATGTCAGGAAGATAAATACCAAATTACTCTCAATAGTATCATTATCGAATACACTATGAGCTATACTTGGTCTAACTGTTTCAGCATCAGGAAGCTTCAATATGGCAGTGAATGCACTAAAAGAGAAAGCTCAAAGAGTTCTGTGTGCAATGAAAAGATTCTACAACATCCAAATTACAATTAAAACTGGCTTTAAATATTTGACGGTGTAATCCAGCCTATTGCGCTTTATGGTAGTGATGTATGGGGTCCGCTCAGTCACCATAGCTATACTGAATGGAAAAAAACATACAACAGAGGCCCTGCATGCGGAATTTTGTCAGAACATCCTCCGAATCCAAAGGAAAACACCAGCAAACGCTTGTAGTGTGGAATTAGCAGGTACCCACTGATAATAAATATCCAGAAACGAGCACTACATTTTTGGGATCACCTTAAATCTAGTTAAAAGCCCTTAAAACACAAGAGGGGAGCCCAGAAAAGAGTTCCCTGTGTCAGTTGGTACTGAGACTAACTACCCCAATTCAGTTAAACCCTATCCAGTTAAACCCTGATCAACCTCAGATCAATACTGATCCCCAATCACCAGTTAGAGTGAAGCAAATTATCAAACAATGTAAAGAAACTTATTTGGACATTGGGATAAAGAAACCAAAAGTCAAAGCAGATTAGAATGTTACCGTGCCCTAAAAGGAGATTATAAATTGGCAGACTATCTCTCAACTGTTAGAGACATAAAGCAGAGACAGACCCTCACCAAATACAGGTTAAGTGACCACTATTTGACAGTTGAAAAAGGAAGACGGAAGAGATTCTGGAAACCAAGAGAAAATAGAATATGCGGCCACTGTTTGACAGATGAGGTTGAAACAGAGGTGCACTTCCACTTAAAATGCAAAAAAATTGAAAAAACAAGGAAAACATACATTGACAAACGCAGTCTGGCAACCCCTGACTTTAAAGAACTAGATGATACATCAAAACTAAGAATAATCCTTGGGGAAGGAAATACGACACATTTTGGTGCGCAATATGCGATAATGAGAGACGGTGAGGTTATCCACTTTGGCGGCAAAAACAAGGGGGCAGATTATTATCTCAATGGGGTTAGGTTAGGTAAGGGGGAGGTGCAGCGAGACCTGGGTGTCTTTCTACACCAGTCACTGAAAGTTGGCGTACAGGTAGAGCAGGCAGTGAAGAAAGCTAATGGAATGTTGGCCTTCACAACAAGAGGATTTCAGTATAGGAGTAAAGAGGTTCTGCTGCAGTCGTATAGGGCTCTGTGGAGACCACATCTGGAGTATTGTGTCCAGTTTTGGCCTCCTAATTTGAGAAAGGACATCCTTGTGATTGAGGCAGTGCAGCGTAGATTCACAAGATTGATCCCTGGGATGGCGGGACTGTCATATGAGGAAAGATTGAAAAGACTAGGCTTGTATTCACTGGAGTTTAGAAGGATGAGGCTGGATCTTATAGAAACATATAAAAATATAAAAGGACTGGACTAGCTAGATGCAGGAAAAATATTCCCAATGTTGGGCAAGTCCAGAACCAGGGGCCACAGTCTTTTAATAAAGGGGAGGCCATTAAAGACTGAGGTGTGAAAAAACCTTTTCACCCAGAGAGTTGTGAATTTGTGGAATTCCCTGTCACTGAGGGCAGTGGAGGCCAAATCACTGGATGGATTTAAGAGAGAATTAGATAGAGCTCTAGGGGCTAGTGGAATCAAGGGATATGGGAAGATGGCAGGAGCGGGTTATTGATTGGGGACGATCGGCCATGATCACAATGAATGGTAGTGCTGGCTTGAAGCGCCGAATGGCCTCCTCCTGCACCTATTTTCTATGTTTCTAAAGTGAGAGACAAACGATGAGAGACAGAGAGAGAGAATGAGAGAGACAGAGAGAGACAGAGAGAGATAGTGTGAGAGACAGATAGAGAGAGAGAGAGACAGAGAGAGCGGGAGGGAGAGAGAGACACAGAGAGACAGAGAGAGATAGAGAGAGGTAGAGAGAGAGAGACATACACTCAGACAGAGAGACAGAGAGAGAGAGAGAGACAGAGAGAGAGAGAGTGTGTGCTGGAGTAACTCAGCGGGTCAGGCACCATCTGTGGAGAGAGTGAATGGTGACGTTTTGGGTCAAGACCCTTTGGTTTAGTTTAGTTCAGAGATGCAGCGTGGAAACAGGTCTTTCGGCCACGGAGTCAGCGCCGACCAGCAATCACCCCGTACACTAGCACAGGATTGAGCCCGGGTCTCTGGCGGTGAAGCAGCAACTGTACCGCTGCGCCACTGTGCCACGCAGAATTATATAACGGTTTCCTCCGCCATAAACCCACCCAATGTGTGCTAGTAATGCCCTGTTTGGCAGCTTGTTGACCCTCTGTATTCCCCTCCTGCAGGGTTTAGGAGCTATTGCTGTGGACGGAGAGACGGGGACGTGAGCGGCCATTGAGGGTGGC
>NW_026576877.1:0-63146 GCF_028641065.1 Leucoraja erinaceus
GGCCATGTGCCACAACGTATCCATGCCGAAATGGTGGAATTCTGGCCTCGCCCTATTTGCCAGAATATGCCGCAGATTCAGTTGCTGCCTGGGCCGCTGAGTTCTCAACCCACCCCCGTACCCGTCTAAACCTGCCTTCAATTTAGTAGATTCCACCGAAGTGCAGCCACTATCGACAACTATCTGAGAACTGCCGGAGATGTGACCACTGTTCCCACAAATACTTTCCCATTGTAACTCCGACCACACGGCCAGGCAATATTTCCCAATTAAGGATCCAGTCTGACCCCATTACCTTGACGAATTCACCAAACCACGAAGGTAAGAAACTCTCCTGAATGCACAGATCAAAGTGGCTCCATCAACGCTCTCACAAGGAGGAAGTCTCAATCAACTTTAAGGAAATTAGTTTCATTCGCTTCCTCTGAATTCTTGTGTATGAATGAACTGCAATGCAGGTTTAATCCGAACATGGACACAGAAAGCTGGAGTAACTCAGCGGATCAGCCAGCATATCTGGTGAAAAATAATAGGTGATGTTTTGGATCGCTTCTGAAGAAATGTTTCGTCCCGAAACGTCACCTATTTCTCTTCTCCAGAGATGCCTCCTGACCCGCTAAGTTACTCCGGCATTTTGTGTGTCTCTCCCCTGCACTCCTGTTGTTCCACTGTTTCACTGAATCCACATTCTCCTCCCGAGCTACGCTCATACAGCGCTCAGTAAAACCAAGTCATTCAGAAGCAGGAACTACAATTATGGGAGCTAGATCTCCCGGGCAATAGTCCCGATGACTGAATCGTTGACAGCGAACATGCATCTTTACAATATGAGCAGAGCAGCGACATACGACCATCTCGTTCGAGACCGGTACTGCGCCTTACCGATAACTCCAATGGCCGCAAGGACAGGGTAGTAAATGCGCTCGATCTGGAAGATTACTGGGTCTCCCATTATTGCGAGAAATGCCTGGCGCGGTGGATCCGCTGATCCCTACTGATCAAATGTCATAACGTGCTCAAAGAAGCCGAGATATATATGTTCGGACCGAACCTCCAGTGAAACAATTAGCCTTGTAAGGCAATCAGTGGTTTAGTTACACTCATCTGAACATGGTGCACCCAAGCGTTTTCCTGCCATGTTTATGATGTAACATGGTCTGTTTTAAAGATGTTAATGGGGCAGGAGATCTAACATTGTTTTGATCCCGGTCGTGGTCTCAGCAAGCCTTAGTTGACACCAAACTTATTGTAACGGAAAACCACTGATGTTTCCCAATTCTCATTGTACGTATCCCCAGTACCATTGTCATGCATAGTGACCAAGATCAATCTAAACTCCCATCACCCAGCGGCAGCCAGCTTGGAATGACAAGAGACTGCAGATACTGGTATCTGGAACAACAAATAACCTGCTGGAGAAACAAGATCCCCGTGAAGCCGCACGTGGAGTATTCTGTACAGTTATATGACCAGCCTGTTACAGGGGAGATGCCATTGAGCTGGAACCAGCGCAGAGAAAATGTACCCAAATGGTGCAACGGACGCGAGGGCGTGAGTTGTAAGGGTTGGATAGGGTGGGAGATTATTCCTTTAAGCGCAGGGTCTGAGGGGTGACCTTATAGAGACGTATAAAATCACGAGGGTCATGAATAAGGTGAATAGAGTTTTTATATATTCCCAGGGCGAGGGACTGGAGGATATAGGTTTAAGGTGAGAGCGGAAAGATTACACGGGAAACTGAGGGGTGGCTTTTTCACACGGAGGGGGGTAGATATATGGAACGAGCTGCCAGACGAGATAGTTGAACAGCAAACAATAACAACTTTTAACGATCAACTGGACGGGGAGATGGTTAGAGAAGGTCCAGGAGAACGAGGGAGGAGCGCGGGTGCATTGGAACTCGACTCTGCGGGGCAACTTGGGTGACAGGGACGAGTGGAGACCAAGCGCCTGAATTACGTGTTATGTGATCCTATGTCCCTACACCGCAGTAGGTCAGGCAGCATCTGAGGAGGGAAATGGACAGTCGACGTTTGAGGTCCGGGTCCTTCATTTGGACTTCAGATGAAGTCCCGAACGGACCTTTCCACTGTCCGTTACTCTCCACAGATGCTGCCTGACTGTAGCATTCATCGTCATGTTGTTCCTAGTCCTCATGAGCAAGCATTCTACGCTATACTCTG
This sequence comes from Leucoraja erinaceus, assembly GCF_028641065.1. Taxonomy (NCBI): domain Eukaryota; kingdom Metazoa; phylum Chordata; class Chondrichthyes; order Rajiformes; family Rajidae; genus Leucoraja; species Leucoraja erinaceus. Next base: position 2,184 of record NW_026576877.1, read on the forward strand.
TGCCAAACTACCGTTTCCGTCAGCTTGCTCCGAGTAAGTGCAGAACATTTGGCGACATGATCATTTTTGGGAGAGAGACGGTAGAATGTAGGCACTACGATGCTAGTGAGGTCGGGGCTGACGAAACGGGCATTCGGGCAAACGGAGGGAATGTCATCACATTTCTGACCTACGGCATGGAACAGTCAATCAGAAATGTACCCGCTTGACCCAGCATTTGTCTAAAACCCTATTGAAGTATGCACCCTTGTTACCTTGGTGAAACTCCAATGGGCATTAATGAGCAGGGCGTTACATAGAACATCGAATATTAACCAGCACCGTGCAGCACAGGCCTCTAAGGTTCTAAGGTTGATAAGTTATACGAGCAGCATTAGGCCATTCAACCATGAAGTCTACTTCACCATTCAATCGTGGCTGATTAAACTTTCCCTCTCAACCTCATTTTCGCGCCTTCTCCCCATAACCACCCTGACTAATCAAGAATCTGTCAATCCCCGCCTTAAAATATCATTTCAAAAAAGCCTCCACGGCCTCCTGTGGCAAAGAATTCTACAGATTCACTACCCTCTGACTAAATTAATTCCTCCTCTTCTCCTTTCTAAAGGTACGTCCTTTTATTTTGTGGCTATGGCCTCTGGTCCTAGACTCTCCCACTAGTGGAAACATCCTCTCCACATTGTCCGCACCTTTCACAATTCGGTGAGTTTCAATCAGGTCTCCCCTCGCCATTCTAAACCCCAGCGTGTGCAGGCCTTTGGCGTCAAACGCTCGTCACATGTTAACCCAATTATTCCTGGGATTAATCTAAAACCGTAACCTAAAAACGCAATCCCAATCTCCCAACCCGCATCAATACTGCGGTTTCTTTTTTTGTATCTGCATTTTCTCCGTAACTGTAACGCTGTCACAATGTATTGTGCACTCTGGTATTTTTCACTTTCCGCTACCTATTGTGCTTGTGCGTGGCTTGATTACACTCTTGTTTAGTGTAATGTCACTGGACAGCACACGGAGATGTTCACTGAACCTTGGTACGCGTGACAAAACACAACAATACCTGTCAACCAATACAAATACTTACCAATGTCTGTGTAGAACAATCGATTAGAAGTGTGTCGAGGGGTAGGGGCCGAATTCAAGCCAATGCTCTAGTCCAGAAGACGTTCCTGCTCTTATAGAAAGGAACTGCAGATGCTGCTTTAAAACCTAGACACAAATGCCGGAGTAACTCAGCGGGACCCACAGCATCTCGGAAGAGAAGGAATGGGTAACGTTTCGGATCGAGACGGGTCGAGACGAGACGGATCGAATAGGTCTGAAGACCCGAAACATCACCCATTCCTTGTCTCCAGAGATGCTGCCTGGCCCGCTGAGTTACTGCAGTATTTTGTGTCTATCTTAGACCTGCATGGTCAGCGTGTACAAGGTGGGCCTGTCTCTGTGCTGTATAGCTCTACGAGTCTATGCCAATGTGATATTATTTGACCTATCAAAGCACACTATCTCACCAATTTCCGGATTAAACTTAATCGACCATTCCTCTCCGAATATTTCCAACTGAACATTTTTTAGTTTGCCCCTGTTTTCGTTCTTAACTACTGGAGCATCGTTAGCTATTTGCAGTCAACTGGAATGTCGTCTGTGGATAAAGGGGATACAAAGAGCTGTGCAAAGGCTTCAGCAATCTCCTCTCTTGCCTCGGCTAATGAACCGTGATAGTCTCCATCTCACCTTTGACCACCTTAGGTAACTGTTCTTCCAGTGACCTATCAGTTCATCCCTCTGGTTAACAACATAGAAAGATAGGAACATAGAAACATAGAAACATAGAAACATAGAAACATAGAAAATAGGTGCAGGAGTAGGCTATTCGACCCTTCTAGCCGGCACCGCCATTCAATATGATCATGGCTGATCATCCAACTCAGTATCCCGTACCTGCCTTCTCTCCATACCCCCTGATCCCTTTAGCCACAAGGGCCACATCTAACTCCCTCTTAAATATAGCCAATGAACTGGCCTCAACTACCTTCTGTGGCAGAGAGTTCCAGAGATTCACCACTCTCTGCGTGAAAAATGTTTTTCTCATCTCGGTTCTAAAGGATTTCACCTCTATCCTTAAGCTGTAAGTGGAATATATTCTTAAAAAGTGGAAAGTAGAAATAGAAGAGAAGGCCCCTTAAAAGAGAATTTTTCAAATCTGTATTTGGAGCTGTATATCTATCCACGTCATGAACTGAAATCAGCAATCTTTACGGTGCCGCTGCATCACATGGTTCCAAAAAGTCGATGAGAGGAGACCAACTCCTTAAGAATTGGTCATATTTATCTACTAGTCGGAGTCTCATTTCTCAAGGCGTGCTATGTCCATCATATTCCTAATCCACATTTTAACAGTTGGTATGGTTGTATTTTTCCAAAATTTAAGTATCAATTTATTTCCAATTATTAACCCATAATAAAAAAAAAAACATTTTGGTCTTTATTTAAATTGTTATCTTCTCCTATTATTCCAAATATAATCCATTCCGTTTTGGGTTCTATACTTGACTTGAAAAGCTTTGTAAATATATCAAATATATCACTCCAAAATGTATTCAACTTTGTACATCCTACAAATGAATGTGTTATATTAGCGTTTTGAAACAAACATTTATCGCATCTGGGAGAGACGTTTGGATAAAATGTATTCAACCTCGTTTTTGAATAATATAGTATATGTAATAATTTGAATTGCATTAAATTATGTCTTGCATTAATAGAACAGTTATGTGTATTCATCAAATACTTTTCCCATCTATCCTTCGAGATCTTTATAATTAGCTCATGTCCCCAATCTTCCCTTAGTGCTTCTGTTGAGGGTGATTCTCTATTTAATATATTATTATAAAAGTATGATATTAATTTTTGTGAATCAGCCTTAATATTCATTGCTTCTTCTAAAGGGTCTAAAAATATAGTTTGATATCTATGTGTATATTTCTTCATAAAGTCACATACCTGTATATATTTAAAATAATGATCACCCTTCAGTTTAATGTCATGCGCAATGTCATGATGTGTTTAGAGAAGCATAATTTATATTGGGAACCCATCTCCAGTGTGACAATTAGCGGAGTCATGTGATCAGTGGATTAGTTACACACAGCTGAACAGGGAAGCGCCCATGCAATTTAATTCGAAGGTTGTCATGTAATTGGATCTATTTTGAAGGATTATTACGATACAGATGATTATATATTGTTTTGAGATGGCGGACAATATCAGTGCCAAAGTAATTGCAATGCCGCAATTTTCCTCGTCCAGTTATTAAATGGAATCACCCACCCCTGTCGGATGCAGGGGGTGAACATCTATGGGAGCGATGGTGCGTTTCCAAATGTATCTAAGCTCAACTCAGCCTCCAACCTACCCAAGAGCATATATTATTGCTTTTTCTTTCTCGAGGGTCAGATGAGTGTAATGTTCTTTCCTGTTGCAAAAATGAACTGGGTTGTCTTGGGCAGTTAAGGAGGATATTCGATATGGATGATACAGACACAAGGCACACCGCATGGGCAGTAGAGGATATAAGGCCTGTGGAACTGGGTGGTCTTGGGCAGTTAAGGAGGTATTTCGGTTTGGATGATACATACTGCAGCCACACTGCATGGGCAGTGGAGGACATAAGGCATGTGGAACTTGGTTGGCTTGGACAGTTAAGGAGGACGTTCTATTTTTAATGATACATACTGCAGCCACACTGCATGAGCAGTGGAGGACATAAGACATGTTAGGCCCTGGGATGTTTATGGATGGGACTGGGTGACGATAATGCCATTCTGTCATTTCCATTCTCTCCCTTTGAAGTTAACTATTTTAGTGAGGTTGATCTTATCTTCCAAGGAACAACTCCTGTTCCTTGCACTGGAGTGGTTGCTCTACAAATTCACCACCTCCTTTATATGGCACGACTTGAACCGGGACATTGACTGACTGGTTTTATCAGGGTCTCTTTGATGTGACGTTCGATCAAATCTGCCTTGATTAAGGTCACTCACTCTCACCCACCTGCCAAATGCAGACATTTTTGTTTCATACTTGTCCCAACGTTTTGATCAGTTGAGGAACGTCCTAGTCACAATTAGTAATCTGTTTACTGGATAGAATATGCCACTTGGTAGTTCTCAAGGAAGGTCAATAAAAGATTGATAATAGACACTTCGTGGTACAATCACATCGTACATTCCATGGTTCTCTGCGGGTGATACCTGGTAAACAGGAGCAGGAATGCGGCGCGTTTGCCTTTATCAGCTGCGCCATTCTATACAGGAGTAGGAACGCCATGTTACACTTATGCAAAACGTTGGTTAGAGTAGACCACACTTAAAGCACTGTGTGCAGTTCTGGTCGCCCTACTCTTCTACGTCTATGATTTATTTTATGTCTATGACCTTCCCTCCTACGGTACCCGATCATGCCCCGTACCCACAATAACACGCTGAACATGATGCCGACTTCAATTAATCCTATTTCCTGCATGAAACCCTTATGCCCCCATTCCGTGCATATCTACGCACGATCTAAATGTTTCCTAAACTCCACAATAGTCTCGGCCCACACCACTCCTAGCAGCGGGCTCCAAGCTTGCACCACTCTCGGTTGCCCGCTCCCATTGCCCACCAGCACTCACGATGAGAAGTGCCAGGACCGCAGAACGTTGATGGTATGCATAGCTGATCATATGGTTATAAGTGATAGGCGTAGAGGTAGGCTATTCGCCCCAACAAGTCTCGTTCGCCATTCAATCATGGCTGGTCTATGTTTCCCACCTAATCCCATTTTCCTGCCTTCTCCCAATAACCTCTAACACTTGTATCAATCAAGAATCTATCTATCTCTGCCATACAAATGTCCACTGACTCGGCCTCCACAGCCTTCGACACTTGTACAGTTTTTTCGAGGAGGTAACTACGGTGATTGGTGAGGGGCAGACGATACAAGAAAGCGGATGGGGTGGAGTGGGATTTATCTTACTGGAGGTCTGTGACTAGTTCTGTTCCGCACAATCAGTACTGTGACCCTGTTGTCGCATGTATATAATGTACATATTGTAATGTATATACATGATTTGGACTGAAATGTAGGCAGCTGACGCGCATTTTGTGATGGTGCGAACATTAATGGAGCCGTGGAGAAAATAAGAGGCTCTAACAGCTTCTAGATATGTAGCAGGGATCTGGATCATAGAGAAATGGGCGGCGAAATGTCAGTTGGAGGTTAAGAGGGACAAGTGTGTGGTCTTATTCGTTGGGAAATTGAATGAACGGGGAGGGTCAACAGTAATCGGTAAGATCCTCGGGACTCATGTTGAACAGAGGGATCTTGTGGCGCAAGGCTACAGCTCAGGGAAAGTGGCAACAAAACGTGCCTCGGGTGATAAATAACGCAGCCTTTCCTTTATTAGTCGAGGCACTGGGCATATACGACGACAAGTCGACAAGTCATTTCCAGCGTAATAAAACATTGGTTGGGGCAGATTTCGAGGATTGTGTGCAGTTCTGGTCGCAGTTAACGGAGGAATGTGAAGGCTTTGGAGAGGGTGTAGAAGAGGCGTACCTGGATTAGAATATGTTACCTGGATTAGATTGTAGTAGCTATAAGAAAATATTGGATTATTGTGGCTTGTTCTTTCTGGAGCGTCAGAAACTGAGGGAGATCTGAAGCAACTTTATAAAAGACATATACTTCGAAATCCAGAGGCACCGCAATTATTATTCGCAAAGGAATACCATTCAAATCAAAGAACATTATATCAGATAAGGAAGGGAGATATCTTATAGTTACAGGAGAGATCCATGCTACGTCAATCACTTTGGTAAATATATCTGCGGCCAATTGATAATCCTCAATTTTTAAAATAAAATCCTGAATACAATCGCAGATTTTAACTACCAAAATGTTACAATTGGAGGAGATTTCAACTGTGTTTTAGATTCGTACTTAGATAAATCGATGAAAAAACAAAGAGGTAATATGAAATCTAAAACTAGTGAACTCTTAAATACATATATAAAAAATACAAATATAGCAGACGTCTGGAGGATCGCGAATCCGACTAGAAGGGAATACTCGTTTTATTCAATGGTACACAAAACATACTCACGTATAGACTACTTCCTAGTGGATACAAAACTAATCCCTTATACTATGAACCCTAAATATCACACCAATACGATTTCAGTTCACTCCCCGCTAATTTTCGTTTTAAAATTAGAAGGAATGTCTACGGACAAATCGTTCTGGAGGTTTAACTCGCAAATTCTGAAAGACCCACAAGGGAGTATATATCTAAAAAAACAGATGGACCTATTTTTTGAGACAAACGATACACCAGATATATCGCCCACTTTACTATGGGAATCCTTCAAATCATTTATTAGAGGAGTCATTATCTCGTAACAAGCTTTTCAAAACTAAAAGAATAAGAATGAACAAAGACAATTAGAAGAACAAATCAGACAACTAGATATAGATAATGCTAAAGATCCAACTATGGATAAACAATAACATTTTAATACTGAAATTTAAGCTAAATAAATTATTGTCAGAGAATGTTATAAGATTATTCCAAATTACAAAACAAGATAATTTCGAATTTGGGGATAAACCCCATAAATTTTAGCACACCAACTGAAAACACGGGAAAAAGATCATGCAATTTTAAAGATTAAATCAGATAGAGGGGAATTATTAACACTACCTAATGATATCAATAAAAGATTTGCTCAATTTTACTAGAATTTATACACATCGAAAGCGCTAATAGACAATAATAAAGTTTCAGAATTTTTGAACAATTGTAACCTTCCAAAACTAGAACTGAAGGAACAAGAGGAACTGGGAGCACAAATTACATCTAAGGAAATAGAAGACACAATAAGCACACTTAAGAATGGAAAAACACCAGGACCAGACGGATTCAGTAATGAATTTTATAAATGTTTTTACGACATAGTTACACCACATCTACAGAAAATGTATACATACGCTTTTAAAGACCAAATCTTACCCGAAACACTAGTCGATATGTCGATAAAACCGAAAGACTCAACACATCTCTTGAAATTCCCCTTTAAAATAGCCACAGAAAAATTCAAATATTTAGGAATTGAAATAACTAGAAACTATCACGCTATGTTTAATGTCAATTATAGTCCCTTACTTAAGAAACAAAATAATCTAATCAAATTCTGGAAAACGCTCCCGATGCCTTTAATAGGTCGAATAAATGCTATAAAAATGATCTTTTCACCACAAATCCTATATTTATTTCAATCAATACCTGTATATCTTCCAAAAAAGTTTTTCAAAAAACTAGACTCAGACATTACAAATTTTATATGGGATTATAAATCCCACAAAATACAAAGAGTACACCTGAGTAAACCAAAAGAGATGGGTAGTCTAGCGCTCCCTAAGTTTATGTACTATAATTGGGCAGTAAATATTAAAAATATAATTCACCTGCTGGACAACTCTGCCCAGCAGGTGGACTGGATTGTAATGGAGAGAGAGAACTGCTCCCCGTGTAATACAGGAGCGACTCTCCTCTCACCAATGAATCTGAATAACAACAATTATAATAAAAATCCAATGATACATAACACAATTAGAACTTGGAAACAAATAAAACAGAATCTAAAATTAAGAAATCTATCTCTTTTAATGCCAATAGTCAATAATCCGTCGTTTAAACCCTCAATTATAGATAAATCATTTACACAATGGGAAAGAATGGGAATCAAAATGCTCGGAGACTTGTATGAATTAGGACAATTGTTATCATTTCAACAATTACAATTGAAATATAGTTTGAAAAATCATCAATATTTTAAATATCTTCAAATCCGTGACTATCTGAAAGAATACACAATATGCCCCCAGACTTATTGGATGAAGCCATGAAGACAAAGGCCGAATCAGCAAATCTAATATCATACTTATACAACATTATTTTAAATATAAAAATACCTACAACCGATGATATTAGAAGAGACTGGAAACAAGAACTAGCTATAAAAATTTCAAAAGAGAGCTGGGATAAACACTTACTATATGTGCATAAATGCTCGATCAACGTACGACATACTCTAATTCAATTCAAAACATTACATAGACTATATTATTCAAAAACTAAAATAAATAGACTTTTCCCCAATGTCTTACCCATTTGTGATAAATGTCAGTCTCATGAAGCTACCATATCGCACTCTTTTGTTTTTTGTATAACATTCCAAAAATTCTGGAACGAAATATTTGAAATGTTCACAAAATTAATTAAAATAAAACTTGTACCAAAAGCAGAATGGATCATTTTTGGAATATCGGAAGATAACCCCGAACTAAACGTGTTTTAAAATAACTTACTTCATTACGGGCTAATAATGGGGAAAAAAGCTTATACTCAAATTTTGGAAAAATGCTCCAATACCAACAATACAAATGTGGATTTCAAACATGTTCGAAACATTACACCTGGAAGAGATGAGACTCCTCCTAGCAGGCAAAGCAGACCATTTCCAAAAGACGTGGTCTGCATTTATGGAACCATTACAAGCATAAGGTGCAATAGTAATTTAAAATATAAAGGGTACCAGGATCAGGTAACGGGGGTAAAAAAAAACAACAAAATACACGGTTGGTATATCCTTTTTTGCGGAATTTTGTGTTATTATAGAGCGATTGTTTCTCCTTTTTTTCTTTTCTTTCTAGGGTATTATTTCCTTTCTTTACTTCCTTCTCTAACTTCTTCCCTAAGCGGCTTTCTTTTCCCAACACTTTCCTGCACCTCACGACTCTTGCTCACTTTCCTTACTTCTTTTATTTCTACCTTTTTTAAAGCTCGAAAAACGTGGTGCAACAAATGTAATGAGATATATATGGTGTGCATTACTATAATTTACTGTACTTCTAATAAAAAATAAAAATAAATAAATAAATAAAAGCATGAGACACATAAAGAGGATAAACACATAAAAAACCTCAGGGTTTAAGTGTCACATACCACAGAACGTCGTTTTAATGTCAGGGTGTTGAGGTTTTCACACAGAGAATGGCAGGAGCCTGCAACGCAGTGTCATTAAGGATAGTGGAAGCAGACATCCTAGCAGCATTTGAGACACATTTGGATAAATGCATGGACGAGCATAGAATGGAGCGAGATAGGTAGACCGTCTGCAAGCAGATGGGATCAGCTTATTTCAGCTTCATCGTTCACAAAGACATGGTGTCCTATGAGTGTGACTCGGGAAACCTGGTGCTAGATATCCCAGCTGGGCGAAAAATCGCCTCATTTTCTGCACAAAAAGCCACTTAAAAGTTCAGTTTAGAGATGCAGCGCGGAAATAGGCCCTTCGGTCAACTGTCCGTGCCGACCAGCAATTCCCGCACATTAGCACTATTCTACACACTTTGGACACAATTTACATTTATGCCATGCCAATTAACCGACAAACCTGTACGTCTTTGGGGGGTGAGAGGATACCGAAGATCTCGGAGAAAACCCACGCCGTAACGTGGAGAACGTACAAACTCCGTACCAGTGGCGGACTGGGTCTAAAAATATTGGTTGCCAGGAGATAAAGGGGGCCCACCCACAACTACAATGCTATCATTTAATTTTCATAACGAATAAATAAATATTTCAAAAATACATATGGAAAAAAGGGTACAATTAAAATTTGGGTGGAAAAAATGTGTATTTCTTAGTGATTACAGTGTACATGCACTGTACATATTACTGGCAGTAGATACCGAATGTAAATACAGAATGTTATAATTGAATTTTATTTTTATTTTTTTTATTTATAGTAATTGGTTGATATTTTTAAATAGTTTACTGCACAATTTACAAATTAACAGATAGTTCAAAAGTACAATAGAGCATTGCATGCAGTCTACTATATCTAGAGCAATCGTTTGTGTTCGCTAGATGATTGTGCGAATCTGCCAATAATTGCTTCTGCATCCAAATCATCTAGCAATTCGTTTTCAATGGACAGCAACATGTGTGATTCCAAATTCTCCTCAGACAGCGAATTCCTTAACATTGGCTTTATGATCTTTAATTTGGAAATGTCCTCTCACATTGGACTTGATAGCGTGCAGATGACTTTATAAAGTCCATAAAGGTTATCATATGCCTAGTCATGAAGCCTGTCGGATGCCAGCATTTTTAATACACACGATGGGCAAGTGCTGCAAATTTTACAATTGTTGTAACTGGAATCCATATTCTCACCATCATTAAGCAATAGCTTTAATACATCAACGTTTGAAGCAAAAGAAAACAATTCCAATATTACTTGATCTTTGCTGATTTGTGGAAACAGTTTAATAATACCTTCCAATGCTTCATCTACAAGGCACCTCTCTGCAATAGTTTTAAACTTTGCTGGGTCCAAGCAGGACAAATCTTTATACAACTGTTTGTGTTGTACAAAGCGTGATTCTAGTGACTGGAGAATGTGGTCCATTATTGGGTTAAACACATTTACTCGAAAATCAGCTAGAGAATCTGAAGAATTAATTTCATCATCAATAAGCTCCTCTGCCATTATTTTCTTCTTCCTCTGCCTCTTAACTGCCAATGCTGTTTCCAACGCATCAATTTCCAATGTTTGATTTTCATCCATATTCATCTGTGAAATCCTGACAACTCATTTATTTACAAATTCCAAAGCCTTGCTGTGAACGTTATCAAATGTTCTTGTCTGTCCCTTCAACTTTGTTGTAGCTGAATCTACCAAACTCCATGCAGTAAACATACCTAAACCACTTGTCTGTAGATAACTTGATAACGGGGTTGTCGTTTCAAATATATACAAGTAAGTAAATGCTGTCAACCAAAGTACTGACAGCGGCATCATCAAAACGTCCAAATATAGTTGTTGCTGCATTGGATTTTCCTGACCATCTGGTCTCACCAATTAGCTTTAATCGTTTTATTTTTTCTTGTCCTAGATGTTTTCCAACAACTTCTATCCATACAACCATTCTCTTGTATGATGCTGTCACAAAAGTTGCTATATTCTGGAGAAAATTGGAAAAAGAAACTGTACGCACACAACATTTTGTTGTTTCAGTTATCAATAATTCAAGACATGGGCATAGCACCATATATGAACATGTTGATCAGCCACATCAGCAATTTTACTTTGTAAACCATTATACTGGCCATGGTAGCTTGCAGCGCCATCTGTGCTATCAGATAAACATTTTGGGGGGTCAATTTTAAGATGCTGTAATGTTTCAATCAATAGATCAAAAAGTCCCTGTCCTGTACCATCATTACTTGGCACAGATGAAAGTAGTCGCTCACAGATAATACCTTTAAGCACATACCGAATAATAATTGTGGACGTTTTATACATTTAGCATCAATGAGACTTCTGCTGCTGCATCGCTGACGACAAATATGTTATATCCGGTTTATATTTGTTAACCTTGAGAAATATGCAAGCACTACTAGTTTCATCCGTAAGGCTACTACTATCACGATAGTTAAAGTTCATCATTAAGAACAATGATTCATAAGAATATGTATATGAAAAATTCCTGAATATTGATAATACCTCTCACATAGCTTTACCAATAACTTATGTTTAAGCACATATGCTGAAGAACAGGCTTCATTAACTTTTCATATAATATTTCCAATGCAGTCACTGATAACCGGAAAATTACTACGGATAACTGGAGCCTTCTGTGGTGTAAAATTACGTTTTCCTAATATCTAAGTTTGAACTCTCATGTAGCTGAACTTGGATATTGTTTCCCGATTTTAAAAAAATTACGAAACTCGAAAAAATATAGAAAAAGAATGGTAAAGGAGCCACGCCACGTCTGACCGACTGGTGAATGATGCACCAATACGTTATATGCAACAATGATCTTTTATACATATACAAAAGCTCCAAATGTAAGAAATCTCTTCAATTAGAGGGAGGGGACAGGCTGAGGCGGGGTGTGACAAATATCGGACAAATCTTTGATACAACATTTTCTCACGTGCCAACCGAAATTTTTTGGGAGTATATTATTATTTGGTGTCTTTTAAGTATTGGGAGAACCTTTTCAAAGAATTAAAAATCACACTGGAGCGGTAAAATCAGAGAATATTGTAAGTAATTATTATAGGATAAGTCCTGTGAGATTGAATGAATGTAAATTTGTGTGACTAATTATAACTCAAAGATAGTTCGTCCCTGTTGATACCGTGGATATTTTTTTAGATTAAACTGTCGGTGTAATTCTAGCTGCCATATACATCTTATTCCTTTTTATTACTAAAACAGTTATCTGTGTTTATTTCTTTATGGCATTTTTATTTGATATGGGGGGCGGCTGGGGGGCCACTTCATCAGGGGCCCACTTGCCATCGGCAAGCTGACCCCCTGGCCAGTCCGCCACTGTGGAGGGGTGCGCTTATATTCTACGTGGAAGGGTTGTTGGATCTCTTGAAGAATACGAAGGTGGATAAATCCCTAACGCCTAATACGATCTAATCCAGGAGGAGGGAAAAGTTTAAAAGAGATTCACGTAGCCGGGGAAATCGGTGGCAGCTTCTAACGGAGCGATGTGGACCATGTGCAGACAGATGGGGATCAGTTTTATTTGGCATTATGGGCGGCACAAACTTCGTCGGCTGAAAAGCCTGTTTCTATACCGTTCCGTCCTATGCTATCTGTTATTTAATATGTTGTAAAAAGTCCGTTTTTTCCCCCATCTGTAATTTGTTTTTTTTTTTTTTTTTTTTTTTTAATATTTTATTTTATTAGAAGTAAGCACAGTCATATGGCACCAAAGTGCCTAATATATATTTTCATAATACATTTTATGTACAACTTCTTTTTTTTTTTGTTACTTTGAAAAAAGATGAGAATAAGAAAAAGAGGTTAGATAGTAAAGGATAGAAAAATGTGAAATATATAGTGTGTGAAGAAAGAAAACGAGTAAATGAAGAAAGTTGAGAGAGAAAATAGTGAAAAGAAAAGGAGATCATTATTTATAGTCTTGACCAACCCTCGTCCAGTCCTGAAACAGTTATTTTTTACAATTGTGTTGCACCATATGATTCCAAAAAAACGACGAATGGAGACCAACTCGTTATGAATTGGTCTGATTTATCCATTAGGAGGAATCGCATTTCCTCAAGATGAGCGGTGTCCAACATACTTGCAATCCACATTTTAAGCGTTGCTATTGATGTACCCTTCCAAAATTTAAGTATTATTTTTTTTGCTATTATTAAACCATAATTAAGGAATAGATTTTGAGATGTGTTCAATTTATTCCCATCTTCCATTACACCAAATATAATCATTTCAGTATTAGGTTCCATTCTTGTCTTGAATAATTTTGTAAGTATTTCAAAAATATCATTCCAAAATCTATAAAGTTTTATGCAGGAAACTAAGGAGTGTGTTATAGTTGCCTTTTGGGCTAGACATTTATCACAAGTGGCGGATATATTTGGATAAAATTTGTTCAATCTTGTTTTTGAATAATATAATCTATGTACAATTTTAAATTGTATTAGATTATGTCTTACATTAATTGAACATTTGTGAATATATATCAGGTATTTTTCCCATTTAACCTTCGTAATTTTTATCATTAATTCCCGTTCCCACTCTTCTCTAAGTACCTCTGTCGATGGTAGGTCTATATTTAGAATACTATTATATAAATAGGATATTAATTTTTGTGAGTCAGCTTCAATATTCATTGCTTCTTCCAATAAGTCAGGAGTTACTTTTTGATATCCTTGTATATATTTTTTCACAAAGTCGCAAATCTGAAGATATTTAAAATATTGGTTGTTTTTCAATTTAAATTTTAATTGTAGTTGTTGGAATGATAGTAGGTTTCCTGTTTCGTACATATCCCTGATCCTTCTAATTCCGAGACTTTCCCATTGGTTATATGTCTTATCAATAAGAGATGGTTTAAATAAAGGGTTATTCGCAATTGGGATTAACAGTGATAGATTTCTTAATTTTAAAGATAATTTTATTTGTTTCCAAATTCTTATTGTACCATATATAATTGGGTTCTTCTTATATATTGTGTTATTCAGTTTTTTGGGGGAAAAGAGGATCGTTCCTATATTACAAGGATGACAATCCTCCTTCTCCATTTTTATCCATTCTGTCTGTTGTGTAGAACTATCCAACCAATAAATCATATTCTTAATATGCACTGCCCAGTAATAATACATAAAATTCGGAAGTGAAAGTCCCCCGACCTCTTTTGGTTTACATAAGTGTTTTTTTGTGATTCTATGTGATTTATAGTCCCAAATATAATTTGTAATGTTAGAGTCTAATTTTTAAAAAAAATATTTTGGTATATATACCGGTATAGACTGAAATAGGTATAGTAATTGTGGTAAGAAGATCATTTTTATTGCATTTATTCTACCTAATAATGATAAGGGAAGTGTTTTCCAAAATTTAATCCGTGTATTAAGTTTATTTAATAAAGGTATGAAATTAGCATTGAATAATGCTTTATATTTTCTAGTAATCTGAATACCCAAATATTTAAATTTTTCTGTTGCGATTTTAAAGGGGAACTTCAGTAAGTGTGTAGGTTCTTGAGGTTTTAATGTCATGATTTCGCTTTTGTTCCAGTTTATTCTATATCCAGAAAAAGACCCAAATTCCTCTATTAAGTTTAATAAATTTGGTATGCTCGTTTGTGACTTTGTAATATATAAAAGTATATCGTCTGCATATAATGAGATTTTATTCTTTGAGTCCCTGGTATTATAGCCCTGAATATTCGGATGAATTCTTATACTTTCAGCCAGGGGTTCTATCATAAGGGCAAATAGCAGGGGTGATAGTGCACATCCCTGCCTATTACCCCTTAATAGTTGAAATTTTTGAGATAACATGTTATTAGTTAAAATTCTTGCCATCGGTTTATCATATAATAATTTTACCCATGTTATAAAATTCTCTCCCATGTTAAATTTTTGTAGTACTTTATATAAGTATTGCCACTCTACCTGATCAAATGCTTTCTCTGCATCCAAAGAAATAATTGATATATCTTCTTCCTCTACTTTATGCGAGTACATTATATTAAACAGGCGTCTCAGATTATTAAATGAGTATCTTTTAGGTATAAACCCCGTTTGATCAGGGTTTATCAGTTTACTAATATATTTGCTTAATCTACTTGCTAAAATCTTTGCTAAAATTTTCTGATCTGTATTTAAAAGTGATATAGCTCTGTACGAGCCCGGATCTTCTAAATCTTTATCTTTTTTTGGAATAAGCGTAATAGTTGATTCTGTTAGTGTTTCAGGTAGTTTGTTTTCTTTAAAAGCATGGGAGTATAAATTAAATAAATAAGGTGCCGTTATCTCCTGAATTTTTTTATAAAATTCATTATTAAAACCATCTGGTCCCGGTGTCTTACCATTTTTCAACGATTTTATTGTTTCACTTATTTCTTTGATTGTAATTTGAGCTCCTAGTTCCTCTTGTTCCAAAGGGTCCAGTATTGGAAGATTACAGTTATCTAGAAATGTTTTTATTTTACTATCTTCTATTTTAATTTTAGATGTATATAAGTTTTGGTAAAATTGGGCAAATCTATTATTAATATCTTTAGGTAATATTAGTAATTCGCCTTTCTCTGATTTAATTTTGGTTATAGTATTTTCCCTTTCTTGTTTTTTCAATTGGCGAGCTAAAAGTTTATGTGGCTTGTCACCAAACTCAAAATGTTCCTGTTTTGTAATTTGGAATAGTCTTATTACTCTTGCCGATAAAATTCGATTAAGTTTAAATTTCAGTAATACTATCTTATTGTGTTTATCTATCGTGGAATCTTTGGCATTGTCCAACTCTAACTGTCTGATTTCTTGTTCTAACAACAATTGTTCTGTCTTATTCTTTTTATTTTGAAAACTTTGGTATGAAATTATAATTCCTCTCATAAATGCCTTAAAAGTTTCCCATAATAAAGAAGGCGAAGTACCTGGTATATCATTTGTATCGAAAAAAAGTTTCATTTGTTGTTTTAAATATTGATATCCTTGCACGTCATTTAAAATATGTGTATTAAACCTCCAAAAAATTTTTTTACCCGGCATTCCCTCAAATTTTACTGAGAATGTCAACGGAGAGTGATCTGAGATACTACTAATGTGGTATGTTGGGTTGTTTGTATAAGGCATTAATTTCATGTCCACTAAAAAATAATCAATTCTTGAATAAGTTTTATGCACCGGAGAGTAAAACGAGTATTCCCTTCCAACTGGATTAGCAGATCTCCATACATCTATTATATTAGTATTTTTTATATATGTATTTAGAAGTTCGCTAGTTTTAGATTTTAAATTACTCTTCTTTTGTTTTGATGACTTATCTAGATATGAATCTAAAACACAGTTAAAGTCCCCCCCTATTATCACATTTTGGTAATTAAACTCTGATATTATATCAATAATTTTATCAAAAAATTGGGGGTTATCAAAATTCGGAGCATAAATATTTATCAAAGTTAGTGGGGTTGCATAAATTTCACCCGAGACTATAGTATACCTTCCCTCTTTATCTGATATAGTATTATTTAATTTAAAAGGAATACCTTTCCTAATAAGAATAGCTGTACCCCTAGATTTAGAAGTAAATGAGGAGTAGTATGTTTGGCCTATCCAATTCGCCTTTAATCTTATTTGTGTTTGTTGTTTCATGTGGGTCTCCTGCAAAAACATTATGTCGCTTTTCAACGATTTTAGTTGGGCAAAAATTTTACCCCTCTTAATTGGTTCGTTGGCACCCCTTATATTCCAACTACAAAATGTAATTCCTCCATTCTTTATTTGTCTATCGTCTTGCATTGTAATCAGGGTAATATTCCTGAATCATATGGTGCAACCAAATACCTCAGAATTTTAGGACTTGGGTGGTCATCCCGGTTCATTAGATTTATATTGCATCTCCTTCTTGTAAAGTGCCTTAGAAAAAGAAAAAAAAGAATGTGATATACAATTACTTTCAAAAAAATTAAACAGATAAAAATTGTGCTTTAAAAAAAAAGGTGCTATTAAGGTATCTAAGGGAAGATACCTTAAGGACGAATAGCCATCAATGATGGCAAAAAATGTATCGACCTCCGTGATGTTGTTATACATTGAGCTCCTCCCCCTTGGTGAATCCTCATAAAAAGTTACATACCGTTTCATATTTTGTCTTTTCTTATATGAGTTTATCAAACCAGTGCGTGACAGCCGAGAGAAAAAATAAAAAAAAATTTTTAAAAAAAGTTACCAGGAAGAGACATAAAGAGTAAAAAAAAACCCCAAAACAAATATAGAACACAACATATACACGATTTTGTATAAGTATATATGTCCTTCCAATTATCCAATCTTAGTCTAATCTAAACTTTCCAATATATATCCCCCCAGGATTCTTACATAATATCCCATTCTATAACTACCATACATCATACAGGCCGGTACCAAAGGGTTAACTACCGTACAGGCAGGTGCCAAGGGGTTAAACTTTGAGCTTTTCATCCAAGGTTGAATATAACCAAGCTCTCTGAATAACACATTCCAACGAGATAAGCTTTTTAATTGTCTGGTTAGCTCGGCCATTTTAATCAGTTCAAAGCTCTGTAAAAAGTTCAATCTTCTTCTTTGTCGGCAGCTTGCCCCGATGTTTTCTTAACGATGTCCTCTGCATACTTTAAAGCTTTTCCGGGCACTGCAAATGAGCGTTCAACGCCATTATAAGATATCTTCATTTTTCCGGGAAAGTAAATTCCATATCTTACTCCCGGGACATCCCTCAAAGTGTGTCTTGCCGGTGTAAATAATCTCATTTTCTGGACTACCTCAGGAGAGTAATCGCGAAATATTCGCAAATTATCCCCACGGTATGTTAGCTTCTTGCCATGAATGATCTTTTTCAATATAAATTCCACTGAAGAGATGTCACGGAATTTCACGATTATCTGTCTTGAATACTTTTTTCCTTTTGCAACATACCCAACTCGGTTAGCGACGTCTATTCTTGGTTCTTCTGACAGTTCAAAGACATCTTTGAGCAAATCAGTAACGAAAGTACATGCTTGAGATTCATGCCCTTCACGTCCTTCCTTTACCCCAAGAATTCTCAAGTTATATCTCCGAGTTCTTGATTCCAGGTCCAGACATTTATCAGTCATTCTTCCAAGTTTTTCCTCTTCAGTTTTCTGTGATTGTTTCAAACTCTTTATTTCCGAGACAATGTCTTTTATCTCATTCTCCATTTCTTCCATTATCTCGTCCAGCTTTCCGAAATCATCCTTTACACCTTTAAATTTCTTGTTGTAATCATTTTCAATTCTGACACACTCTGATGTTAATCTCTTATCAAATTCCTTATTCTGCTTTTTCAGTTCTTTTAACTCACTGCAAGTATTATCAATTTTTTGAGAAAGTTTCTCCATGCTAGTTTCCATGTGAGACTCCATACTTTGCATCTTCTCCAGTGTAATGTTAATTGTAGCATTCATATCTAAAAGCAATTGCTTCACTTCTTTCTCCTTCTTGTCTCCTTTTGTTGCCATTTCAAACAGAGACCCTTGTCTGTATGAATCTTCTTCTTCTGAACCTTCTTCTGTCGTTTGCAGAGTATCCAATACTTTCTCGAGCTGAAGGCTGATAGTGTTTTTCTTTGGCGCCCTTGAACGATTATCTCTGCTCATTTAAACTCATTTAAACACTCGATTTCACCATTAATCTCCCCGATTTTCACGTCTTCTTCTGATGATATCACCCTTATACAACACCAGGCAACTTCGGTGAGTTTTTTTTAAATCGGTGCTGACTTAAAACGGCTTTTACAATTTTTTACGGGGGAGAAGCTCAATGCCGCGCCTTAATTCTCCATGACGCCACCGGAAGTCCCCCCATCTGTAATGTTAATAGAGTCATGGAGTCAAAGTCATAGAGTCCTGCTGCTGGAGTCATAGAACCATAGTCATTGATTCAAAGGGTATCTAAGTTTACATCCAGATCTAGATCAGTTTCAAAGATGGGCCAAGGCATGGCGAATAGAGTTTAACTCTAACAAGCGTGAGCATTTGAACTTTGGTATTTCAAACTATTGCCGAAATGAATCGCTCTAAAGTAAATAGAATTAATAAACCGCTCCAAACTAAACTAAACGAAGTGATCAAAAGACAAACTGAAGACACTGGGTGTTTACAAAAAAAAGACACAGTACTGGAGTAATTCAGCGGGTCAAGCAGCACCTCTCGAGACAATGGATAGACGACATTTCGAGTCGGGATCATTCTTCATAACTCGACTGTGATTTTCAGTCTGGAATATTGTTAAAGCGGAAACATAACGAGTTATCGAGGATAGGAATGAACAGCCGTGTTAGGGCAACGTGCAAGGAACAGATCAATGAAACCTGACAAGGAATATGAAATGTCCAGAGACTGATGAAGTTGGTGTAGGCTCGGATGGTATCATGTCACGGCAACAGGCTTTCTTTGCGGTGGATTTGGGATGGAGGTTAGGGCAACATAGTCGATCAAATGTCACCATTGCGAATTTGCTGTTTTTAGACTTTTCTGTTTTCAGAAATTAAGGACTAACTTGGAGCAGACTCGACAAGAAGAGAGGCAGCGGAGGCGAGGATGGCCATGTCAATAACAGCAAATTAGATCATAATCACCGCTTCTACTTCAATGTGAGTTTTATGCTATTGCTTAAACAACTTAACAACTTGAGTGAACGGATATGCGACCCCATTTTTTAGCTCCTCTCTGAATTTACTCTGTGTTAAAGCATAAATACACGTGTTGGTACATGAGCTGAGAAGTCTCAACATGAATCCAGACTGTTGGGCTATATATATTGGATTACTAATACTTCTGTCTGTATAATTATAGTTTACAACCATCCAGTTTAAAGAATGTACAACATAGGTGGCCCACATCAGTATAAAATTGGCAGACAACCCAAAGAGTAAGGCGATGGATTTCCTTCTGTTCTCCGCCTCAGGGTCAGCGCGGTTCTCTCCCTTGCTGTCGGCGCGGAGACCCCTGCGGAGGCGATTGGCTTTAACAATGTTCCTGACAGTCAGAGCGTTAAAGACCAGGATCAGTGCGATCGGAATCAGCGGCGTTAGAAGACTGTCAACCCACTCGTAAGCAGTCCAAAAGAGTGACGTGTAATAGGCGGGAGTTTGGATGCAAAACCATGGTACATTGTCAATAACAACAGAAGGCATAAACTCAAAGTACCTCGGAACAGATCGCAGGAAACCACAGGCGCCCACTACGCTCAAAACCACAGCCGCCGTTTTCTCGGTGCAATATCTCGGTTTGAGCTTCACACAACAAATGGCAACATATCGGTCAAAGGTGAACGCGACTGTGAACCAGACAGAGGAGTCCAGAACTCCAAAAAACAAAACAGCCCTAGCTGCACAGACGGGAGTAATCAGAAGGAAATTAACTGGGAAGTAGATGTTATTAATTCGATTCAATATCACATTAAAGACGACGAGCAAGAGATCAGCAACCGACATTGCCACCAGGTAGCTGGTGATGCATTTGGAGAGACCGCACTTCCCTCGTCGGAGAATCACAATCGCCACGAGGTTAACTGCAAGGAATGAAATAAAACAGCAACATTATCGACGTAAACCTGACAGAAGAAACATCTGTTATGATAGCCATGAAGAAAAAACGGATTAAATGAAAACTGAATCAAAAATGAACGGCCCGCGGAGCGAATTGGCGCTAACTGTTCCTGACCGTCAGGGCGGTAAACGCCAAGTGCAATGCAGTGGGGAACAGGGGCGTTAGAATATTGCAGGTCGAGAAGGTGACATCTCACAAAGCCTTTGAGGAATAAAAATGAAGCAGGGGGGCTAAAACGGGGAATCAGGAGGGCGAAAACGCACATGAAATGTCCTTGCCGAGGTGGGTTTAGAAACATCACAAGACGTTTTATACAAACCAGCGTATCCAGGGAGATGAAGGGAACAATCAAGGACAAACGAGGCCATTTTTCCCTGGAGCCAAATGGGGTGTGCTAGGTACGTTGCATCGGTATGGGATCCGGGAACAGGCACAGCAGCTCACGAACATTGTGCCAAGCACGATACAAATTTAAACTAAGACTGGACATTGTCCAGACCGCTCCAATCGCTGCATCTGCATAGTCTGAAGATTAGCACGTTGAATCTTGCTCCCGAACATGCTACTCCGCTTCTCCTGGCAGCGCGTTCGAGCCACAGAGTATTGGAGCTGTACAGTATAAAAACTAGGCCATGTGCCACAACGTATCCATGCCGAAATGGTGGCATTCTGGCCTCGCCCTATTTGCCAGAATATGCCCCAGATTCAGTTGCTGCCTGGGCCGCTGAGTTCTCAACCCACCCCCGTACCCGTCTAAACCTGCCTTCAATTTAGTTGATTCCACCGAAGTGCAGCCACTATCGACAACTATCTGAGAACTGCCGGAGATGTGACCACTGTTCCCACAAATACTTTCCCAGTGTAACTCCGACCACACGGCCAGGCACATTTCCCAATTAAGGATCCAGTCTGACCCCTTTACCTTGACGAATTCACCAAACCACGAAGGTAAGAAACTCTCCTGAATGCACAGATCAAAGTGGCTCCATCAACGCTCTCACAAGGAGGAAGTCTCAATCAACTTTAAGGAAATTAGTTTCATTCGCTTCCTCTGAATTCTTGTTTATGAATGAACTGCAATGCAGGTTTAATCCGAACATGGACACAAAAAGCTGGAGTAACTCAGCGGATCAGCCAGCATATCTGGTGAAAAATAATAGGTGATGCTTTGGATCGCTTCTGAAGAAATGTTTCGTCCCGAAACGTCACCTATTTCTCTTCTCCAGAGATGCCTCCTGACCCGCTAAGTTACTCCGGCATTTTGTGTGTCTCTCCCCTGCACTCTTGTTGTTTCAGTGAATCCACATTCTCCTCCCGAGCTACGCTCATACAGCGCTCAGTAAAACCAAGTCATTCAGAAGCAGGAACTACAATTATGGGAGCTAGATCTCCCGGGCAATAGTCCCGATGACTGAACCGTTGACAGCGAACATGCATCTTTACAATATGAGCAGAGCAGCGACATACGACCATCTCGTTCGAGACCGGTACTGCGCCTTACCGATAACTCCAATGGCCGCAAGGACAGGGTAGTAAATGCGCTCGATCTGGAAGATTACTGGGTCTCCCATTACCCCGAGAAATGCCTGGCGCGGTGGATCCGCTGATCCCTACTGCTCAAATGTCATAACGTGCTCAAAGAAGCCGAGATATATATGTTCGGACCGAACCTCCAGTGAAACAATTAGCCTTGTAAGGCAATCAGTGGTTTAGTTACACTCATCTGAACATGGTGCTCCCAAGCGTTTTCCTGCAACGTTTATGATGTAATATGGTCTATTAGTTAAGCCTTAGTTGACACCAGACTTATTGTGACGGAAAACCACTGATGTTTCCCAATTCTAATTGTACGTATCCCCAGTACCATTGTCATGCATAGTGACCAAGATCAATCTAAACTCCCATCACCCAGCGGCAGCCAGCTTGGAATGACAAGAGACTGCAGATGCTGGTATGTGGAACAACAAATAACCTGCTGGAGGAACAAGATCCCCGTGAAGCCGCACGTGGAGTATTCTGTGCAGTTACATGACCAGCTTGTTACAGGGGAGATGCCATTGAGCTGGAACCAGCGCAGAGAAAATGTACCCAAATGGTGCAACGAACGCGAGGGCGTGAGCTGTAAGGGTTGGATAGGGTGGGAGATTACTCCTTTAAGCGCAGGGTCTGAGGGGTGACCTTATAGAGACGTATAAAATCACGAGGGTCATGAATAAGGTGAATAGAGTTTTTATATATTCCCAGGGCGAGGGACTGGAGGATATAGGTTTAAGGTGAGAGCGGAAAGATTACATGGGAAACTGAGGGGTGGCTTTTTCACACGGAGGGGGGTAGATATATGGAATGAGCTGCCAGGCGAGATAGTTGAACAGCAAACAATAACAACTTTTAACGATCAACTGGACGGGGAGATGGTTAGAGAAGGTTCAGGAGAACGAGGGAGGAGCGCGGGTGCATTGGAACTCGATTCTGCGGGGCAACTTGGGTGACAGGGTCGAGTGGAGACCAAGTGCCTGAATTACGTGTTATGTGACCCTATGTCCCTACACCGCAGTAGGTCAGGCAGCATCTGAGGAGGGAAATGGACAGTCGACGTTTGAGGTCCGGGTCCTTCATTTGAACTTCAGATGAAGAGTCCCGAACGGGCCTTTCCACTGTCTGTTACCCTCCACAGATGCTGCCTGACTGTAGCATTCATCGTCATGTTGTTCCTAGTCCTCATGAGCAAGCATTCTACGCCATACTCTGTGCCAAACTACCGTTTCCACCAGCTTGCTCCGAGTAAGTGCAGAACATTTGGTGACATGAACATTTTTCGGAGAGAGACGGTAGAATGTAGGTACTACGATGCTAGTGAAGTCGGTGCTGACGAAACGGGCATTCGGGCAAACGGAGGGAATTTCATCACATTTCTGACCTACGGCATGGAACAGTCAATCAGAAATGTACCCGCTTGACCCAGCATTTGTCTAAAACCCTATTGAAGTATGCATCCTTGTTACCTTGGTGAAACTCCAATGGGCATTAATGAGCAGGGCGTTACATAGAACATCGAATATTAACCAGCACCGTGCAGCACAGGCCTCTAAGGTTCTAAGGTTGATAAGTTATACGAGCAGCATTAGGCCATTCAACCATGAAGTCTACTTCACCATTCAATCGTGGCTGATTAAAATTTCCCTCTCAACCCCATTTTCGTGCCTTCTCCCCATAACCACCGACACCCTGACTAATCAAGAATCTGTCAATCCCCGCCTTAAAATATCATTTCAAAAAAGCCTCCACGACTTCCTGTGGCAAAGAATTCTACAGATTCACTACCCTCGGACTAAATTAATTCCTCCTCTTCTCCTTTCTAAAGGTACGTCCTTTTATTTTGTGGCTATGGTCTCTGGTCCTAGACTCTCCCACTAGTGGAAACATCCTCTCCACATTGTCCGCACCTTTCACAATTCGGTGAGTTTCAATCAGGTCTTCCCTCGCCCTTCTAAACCCCAGCGTGTGCAGGCCTTTGGCGTCAAACGCTCGTCACATGTTAACCCAATTATTCCTGGGATTAATCTAAAACCGTAACCTAAAAACGCAATCCCAATCTCCCAACCTGCATCAATACTGCGGTTTCTTTTTTTGTATCTGCATTTTCTCCGTAACTGTAACGCTGTCACGATGTATTGTACACTCTGGTATTTTTCACTTTCCACTACCTATTGTGCTTGTGCGTGGCTTGATTACACTCTTGTTTAGTGTAATGTCACTGGACAGCACACGGAGATGTTCACTGAACCTTGGTACACGTGACAAAACAAAACAATACCTGTCAACCAATACAAATACTTACCAATGTCTGTGTAGAACAATCGATTAGAAGTGTGTCGAGGGGTAGGGGCCGGATTCAAGTCAATGCTCTAGTCCAGAAGACGTACCTGCTCGTATAGAAAGGAACTGCAGATGCTGCTTTAAAACCTAGACACAAAATGCCGGAGTAACTCAGCGGGACCCACAGCATCTCTGAAGAGAAGGAATGGGTGACGTTTCGGATCGAGACGGGTCGAGACGGACGGATCGAATAGGTCTGAAGACCCGAAACATCACCCATTCCTTGTCTCCAGAGATGCTGCCTGGCCCGCTGAGTTACTGCAGTATTCTGTGTCTATCTTAGACCTGCATGGTCAGCGTGTACAAGGTGGGCCTGTCTCTGTGCTGTATAGCTCTACGAGTCTATGACGATGTGATATTATTTGCCCTATCAAAGCACATTGGTCTTCACCTGTCAGGGTGTTGTGTATGATGCCCAACATGCCTTTCGCTTTCTTCACTGCCTGCTCTACCTGCATGCTTACTTTCAGTGCCTGATGAACAAGGACCCCCAGATTTTGTTGTACTTCCCCTTTTTCCCAACTTGGGATGGGATGTTTCAGTTGTACAAAACGTTGGTGAGCGCACAATTGGACGGTACTTTGTACGGTTTTAGTCGTTCTGCGATGGGAATGGCGTAATTGAGCAGAAAAGACTGCAAAGAAGGCTTACCAGGATGTTGCCAGGACTCGAGAAGCTGCGCTGTATGGTGAGGTTGGGCAGGCTACGCCTCAGGAAGCTGAAGAATTATCTTATAGATATGTATAAAACCATGAGGGGAACAGAGAGAGAGTGAATGCATTAAGTGTACAGCACGGAAACAGGCCCTTCGGCCCAACTCGTCCATGGCCACCAAGATGCTCTTACTACACGAGTCCCATTTGCCGTCGTTTTGCCCAAATCTCTCCAAATCGTTCTTACCCTTGTACCTGTCCAAGTACCTTGTGAATGCTGTCAGAACCTGTCTTAACCATCTCCTCTGACAGCTTGTTCCACATATCCAACACCCTCTGAATGAAAAAAAGTTGCACCTCTTGGTCTTTGGATTTCAAGTTCCCTACCCACGGTAAAATACTTTGTGCATTCACTCTGCCTGTTCCCTCATGACTTTATCTACTTCATGCATCCGAAAGGACGGTCGTTGCGAGCAATGGCGGGGCTGCACCTCCCTTCGCCACGTCATTGTTTGACATTCAAAACAATATATGATCGTGTGTTTCATAAAACCCGTAAAAATAGATTGAATTGCATCACAAACGTTGCGTTAACATGCGTGCGCGCCTTCCTGTTCAGCTGTGTGTAAGTAATCCATTGATCACCTGACTCGTCTATTTCTCAATGGAGATGGATTCCCGGTATAAATGATGCTTCTCTAAACACATCATGACATTTGGCCGGGTAGAATCTCCGCGTACACGACACCAGGGATTTCTCGGAGGAAATGGGATACACGGTACTATTCCAGATCGAGCGCATTTACTACCCTTGTCTTGCGGTCCTTGGAGTTACCGGTAAGGCGCCGCTCGGGTCGCGAACGCGCGCCCAGTGTTGCTCCGCTCGTTTTGTAAAGGCGCATGTTCCGTGTAGTCGTTGTGTAAAGGCGCATATTCGGTTCAGTCGTCGCGAATCGTACTCGGGAGATCGTGACCGACATGCGAGGTTAAATGTAGGCGTGAATATATATTAAATGGCAAGAACCGAAACAGCATTGGTGTGCAGTGGGTTTACCAGAAAGATGCCTGGATTAGATGGTTAAGGCTACAGGGAGGTTGCTCCAGCACTTTGCGTCTTTTTTTGGAAACCAGCTCCTGCAGCTCCATTGTTTTACATTCTGACCGTTCTTCACTCTCCTATGTTCCAGTGAGAATAAACAAAACATATCCGAACTCTGCTTCTTACTGCTAGCGAACAACCCGGTGAATCTCTTCTGCACACTGTCCATTGCCATAGTGTGGCTCTAGGTGAAGCTCAAGCTCAAACTCAGTCAGATTGGATGGAGAGCGTCTGTGAACAGCAATTTCAATAACAGCGAGAGGTGCTCTACAAAGTATTGACTGGGGGGAAGGGGGGGGGGCTGAATACTTTTACACGCCACACTTTTCAGTTTTTTATTTGTAAAAAAATTTGAAAACCATGTATCATTTTCCTTCCACTTCACAATTATGCACCGCTTTGTGTTGGTCTATCACATAAAATCCCAATAAAATACATTTACGTTTGTGGTTGTAACGTGACAAAATGTGGAAAAGTTCAAGGGATATGAAAACTTTTGCAAGCTACTGTAATGTCGTTTTGTGGAGCTTGCAGTAAGATGCCCTGTCTATAATACTCACTGTTTTGTCCCATGAAGGTAGGTTTTCCCAATGTTTTCTTCACGACCCTGACTACCTAACCCCCCGCCTCCCGCTACCCCCCCCCCCCCCCCCCCCCCCCCCCCCGCTCAGGAATTTGTGGACTTGCATCTCAAGATGTCTCCGTGCATCAACACTCCTGGGTCGTTGCCATTGGCTACCAGAATCTGACCTCCAGAAGCTCCTGAAGTAACACTTGACTGGACTAAATTCCATCTCTTGCCTCCATCGCCCAACGTTGACCTACGTCACTCTGTATCTTTTTTTACACAAACCTCTTCGCTTCTCTACGACCCCACACGTTTTCTGCGCCCTATTTTCATCGCTTCTGCCGAGCGTCATCCAAGATAAAGGAGGATCGATTCATCGGCTGTGGGAGGAATGTCGATGATAATCAGGAGAGGGTTTCTCGGTTTAAGAGAAGCGTTCCGGCCCGAAACGTCATGTATCCATGTTCGCCAGAGATGCTACCTCACCCGCTGTGTTACTGCAGCATTTTGCTGGCCTGAATAGCCTTTTTTTCCACACAATATCTCAAAACTAAACTAAATTAAGTGTAATTTTCTAGCATGTTAAACGAATGCTTCTTTTCACTGCACAAATACTAATTCATGTTTTATTCCACATCTTGCAGTTAACTTCGTGGCGATTGTGATCCTGAGACGGGGGAAATGCGGGCTTTCCAAATGCATCACCCGCTACCTGGTGGCGATGTCAGCAGCTGATCTGATACTGGTCATTCTTAATATAATACTGAATCGAATTAATTACCTCTATTTCCCTGTTAGTTTCCTGTCCATCACTCCAGTGTGTGCAGTTCGGGCTGTTATGTTTCTGGCAGCCCTGGACTGTTCTGTCTGGTTCACAGTCGCATTCACCTTTGACCGGTTTGTGGCAATTTGCTGCCAGAAGCTCAAACCGAGATACTGCACGGAGAAAACTGCGGCGGTGGTATTGGGAACGGTGAGCACCGTGGGCTGTTTGCGATCTATAACCTGGTACTTCCTGTTTGTGCCTGAAGTTATCATTGACAATATCCCGTGGTTTTGTGTCCAAACCCCGCGATATTACAGCTCACTCTTTTGGGCCGTGTACGAGTGGGTTGACAGTTTTATAACGCCGCTGCTTCCGATCGCACTGATCCTGGTGTTTAACGCTCTGACTGTCAGGAACATTGTTACAGCCAATCGCCTCCGCAAGGGACTCCGCGCCAACAGCAAGGGTGAGAACCGCGTTGACCCAGAGGCGGAGAACAGGAAGAAATCCATCATCTTACTCTTTGCTTTGTCCGCCAATTTTATACTGATGTGGGTTACTAACGTTGTACATTCTTTAAACTGGTCGGTTGAAAACTATAATTATACGGACAGAAGTATTGATAATCCAATGTTTATTTTCCAACAATTTGGATTCATGTTGAGACTTCTCGGCTCATGTACCAACACGTGTATTTATGCTATAACCCAGAGTAAATTCAGAGAGGAGTTACAAAATGGGGTTAGATATCCCTTCGTTCAAATTGGTAAATTATTTAAACAATAGTATAAAACTCACCTTTAACCAGAAGCTGAGATTACCATCTCATTTGTTGTTCTTAACATGGCCATCCTTCGCCTCCGCCGACTTTAGATTTTAGGCTTTAAAGATACTGCGCGGAAACAGGCCATTCCGACCACCGAGCCCGCGCCGACAGGCGAGCACCATCCAATGCACTAGGACCAACTTAAAAAAATACCGATGCCAATTAAAAACCTGCACTTTGGGATGTGGGATGAAACCGGAGCACCAGGACAAAACCCACGCTGTCACAGGGAGATCGTACACACTTCGTTCAGTCGGCACCGGTTGTCAGGTTCGAACTCATGTCTGTGGTACTGTAAAAGGCAGCAACTCTTCCTCTGCGCTACCGTGCCGCGCTGCCTCTGTTCTTGGTGAGTTTTGGCCTCCAGCTAATCAACAGTTTGCCACCCAGTTCAATGAGTGATTTGTTGTTTCTTTCGTTCTGGAGAGAGAGAGAGAGAGAGAAAGAGAGAGAGAGAGAGAGAGAGAGACAGACAGACAGACAGAGACAGACAGACAGACAGACAGACAGACAGACAGACAGACAGACAGAGAGACAGACAGAACAGACAGACAGACACAGAGAGACAGACAGAGAGACAGACAGACAGACAGACAGACAGACAGACAGACAGACAGACAGACAGACAAACAGACAAACAGACAGACAGACAGAGAGTGTCAGATATAGAGATCGAGTTAATGGAGGAAGGGATTAGGGGACTGAAGACGGAGAGTGAGATGTGTTCACA
Source organism: Leucoraja erinaceus (assembly GCF_028641065.1). Classification (NCBI taxonomy): domain Eukaryota; kingdom Metazoa; phylum Chordata; class Chondrichthyes; order Rajiformes; family Rajidae; genus Leucoraja; species Leucoraja erinaceus. The sequence goes on from NW_026576877.1 coordinate 31,417, forward strand.
TTGATCTTATTGCCATTTTAAAGTTTAAACACTTTGGGTAGTAGTTTTGTTTTAAATAATTTTGTAAAGATTTCAAATATTTCGTTCCAGAATTTTTTAATTTTTATACAGAAAACAAAAGCGTGCGCTATGTTAGCTTCTTGTGACTGACATTTATCACAAATGGGTGAGACATTGGGGAAAAGTTTATTTATTTTAGTATTGAATAATATAGTCTATGTAATGTTTTATATTGGATTAGAGTATGTCGTACGTTGATCGAGCATTTATGCACATATAATAAGTGTTTATACCAGCTCTCTTTTGAAATTTTTATAGCTAGTTCTTGTTCCCAGTCTCTTCTAATATTATCTGTTGTAGGTATTTCTATATTCAATATAATATTATATAAGTATGATATTAGATTTGCTGATTCAGCCTTTATCTTCATGGCTTCATCTAATAAGTCTGGGGGCATATTATAATAGTCTTTTGTATATTTTTTCAGATAATCACGGATTTGAAGAGATTTAAAATATTGATTATTTTTCAAGTTATATTTCAGTTGTAATTGTTGAAATGGTAATAATTCCCCTAATTCATACAAGTCTCCGAGCGTTTTGATTCCCGTTCTTTCCGATTGTGTAAATGATTTATCTATAATTGAGGGTTTAAACGAAGGGTTATTGGCTATTGGCATTAGCAGAGATAGATTTCTTAATTTTAAGTTCTGTTTTATTTGTTTCCAAGTTCTAATTGTACTATGTATCATTGGATTTTTATTATAATTTTTGTTATTCATATTCGTTGGTGAGAGGAGAGTCGCTCCTGTATTACCAGGAGCGCAGGCCTCTCTCTCCATTATAATCCAATCCACCTGCTGGGCAGAGTTGTCCAGCAGGTGAATCATATTTTTAATATTTACTGCCCAATTATAGTACATAAAGTTAGGGAGCGCTAGACCACCCATCTCTTTTGGTTTACTAAGGTGTGCTCTTTGTATTCTGTGGGATTTATAATCCCATATGAAGTTTGTGATGTCTGAGTAATTTTTGAAAAAAAAATTTGGATGATATATTGGAATTGATTGAAATAAATATAGGATTTGTGGTAAATGGATCATTTTTGGAATATCGGAAGGTAACCCAGAATTAAATATGTTTCAAAAGAACTTACTTAATTATGGGCTAATAATGGGAAAAAAGCTTATACTTAAATTTTTGAAAAATGCTCCAATACCAACAACAAAAATGTGGATTTCAAACATGTTCGAAACACTACACTTGGAAGAGATGAGACTCCTCCTAGCAGGCAAAGCAGATCACTTCCAAAAGACGTGGTCCGCATTTATGGAACTATTACAAGCATAAGGTGCAATAATAAGTTAAAACATAAAGGCTACCAGGACCTGGTAATGGGGGGTATAAAATATTTTAAAAATAAAAACACGGTTGATATATCCTTTTTTGCGGAGTTTTGTGTTACAATAGAGCGATTGATTTTCCTTTCTTCTTTTTTTTCTTTTCTTTCTAGGGTCTTATTTCTTTTCTTTACTTCCTTCTCTTATTCCTTCCCTAAGGGGTTCTCTTCTCCCAACACGTTCCTGCACCTTCACGATTCTTGCTTACTTTCCTTACTTCTTTTATTTCTATCTTTTTTAAAGCTCAAAAAATGAGGTGGTACAACATAATGTAATAAGATATATGCGATGTATTAATGTGATTTACTGTACTGCTAATAAAAATAAAAATAAAAAAATAAAATAAAAAGTTTAAACACGTCAGCCGCTCCTGTTGAGTTGGGGCTAGGGGTGAGTGGTGAAATATTGCGTTGGGGGAACGGGGCCCAACGGGTCCCACCTGGTCTAGTTAGAGGATGTGAAAGTGGGAAAACATAGAACAAGTGTGAACAGGTGATCGATGGTCGGCATTGGCCCGGTTGCCTGAGGGGCCTGTTTCCATACTGTATCATTCCATCAAATGCAACATAGATGCATGTGAGTCTAGTCCATCAACTCAACCGCAGTCAATTGCAGCAGAGCCTTTGACGATAATCTCTATCACGGCAACATTCAGCTGCATCACAGTCGGAATAATACCGTATAATAGCTGGCCTTCGGCCCAACTCGTCCATGCTAGAGTTGGTAGGTGGGCGGGCTTGAAGCCACGTGGCCCATTCCTACACCAATTGTCTTGTGCTATTGTGTCTTTGTAAAGAGCAGGTGGTGACGTCAGATACAATCAGTGTATTCAAGGACAATTTTGAAATAAACATTTAGAAAGGCAAGGTACAGAAGGATAGGGACATAATCAGGGCAATTGAATGCTAGTAGATGGGCCAAATGGTCGACATAGACGTAGTGAGCCGAATGGCCTGCTTCTGTGCTATACCACAGTGTGATTCTAAATAGGGCTTCCTTCTTGATCACGGGCTGTGATCATGTAATTCTTCCACAAGGACGCTGCTTTAATGACAACGTTGGCAAACTGCAGCTCTGCTCTCACAGACACGAGAGCATAAATACCAGGACCATAGACACAAGGCTCGGCCATTATACCGGTCCTTTAATGTGATCGTGGCAGATCTATGCTGGCCCCCACCCCCCCCCCCCCTCCCCTCCCCTCCCCCAACTCACACCAGTGTTCAAGACTCCACCCCCTCCATCATAGAGTGGAAATAAGTGTGGATGATATGTTACAATTATTGAAGACGCTGAGGTGGTTGGATTTGGATCACCCTGTGATACGAAGTATGGTGGTAAGCTGGGAAAAGGTACAGAGAAGGTCATAATGTCTTGGGAGAGGGTTATTATGGCCCATCAAGTGTAATCCGCCATTCAATCAAGGCTGATATATATCTCCCTCCTAGCTCCATTCTCCTGGCTTCTCCCCATAACCCCGGACACCCGTACTAATCATACTCATTGATAAAGATTTTCAAAGCTGTTGTCAGAACTTGAGGGCCTGAGTTTGAGGGACAGACTCCCTCCATCATAGAGTCACAGACCACAGATGCACCTGTATATGATCACCCCTCAACCTCCCGCATCTTAAGAAATTAATTATTTGCCTACCCATCCTCTCCCTCAAGCTCAGGTCCTCGAGTTCTGACAACACCCTTGTAAATCTTCTCAGCACTTTTTCCATCCTTTCAATATCCAAATCCAACCTCACCAGTGCATTCTACAGCTGTAACATTACATCCCAACTTATTTTTACTCATTATCCCTACCAATTAATGCCAATGTGCATAAACCCTTCTTTACTACACTATATACATATGATCGATTCCACGTTGTGGCTACACTCCTAGATCCCTCTGCTCTACGTCACTCACCGGGCCCTGCTGTACACGTTGAACGTCCTGCTCTGGGTTGACCTCCCAAGATGCTGCACCCCGTACTTGTGTACGTACCTACACCGTTTCTTGGCCGCCCTGTGCTCAAATTCCAGCACTGCATTCAATAGCCTGGCTTTGCCACTAATGCTCGGTAGGCTGACCAAAACTGAACGCAATCCTCCGTCTGGTTTCACCAACATCTTGTACTGTGCATCTGCAACAAAATGTCCCATCCTCTATACTAATTTCCTTGACTTATCACAGACAGCATGCCAAAAGCCTTCTTCTCCCTGAGATACCACTCTCAAGGAACGATGTACTTATTGTCCTGCATCCTTCTGTTGTACGACGATATCAAGAATCACGGTGGATATTGATCAGCTGGGCAAGTGGGCCAAGGAATGTCCGATGTCGTTTAATTCAGTGAAATGTGAGAGGTTGTATTTTGGAAAATCAAATCATAGCAGGACATTCGCAGTGAACAGGAGGGCTCAGGGGGTATTGGGGGGGGGGAGGAAGTGCAAGTACATTGTTCCTTAACGTGGCACGCGGGCCGCATCGGGTCCGCGAAGTGTCCAATCCGGCCCGCGGGATCATTTCCCCAATGCCAGGGCGGGATCGGGCTACTGTTATAGTGAGCGGGCCGGCGGTATTGAGCGGGCCGGCGGTACTGAGCGGTCCGGCGGTAGTGAGCGGGCCGGCGGTAGTGAGCGGACCCGCCACCGGCAGCAGGCAGGTCGCTCCCGGGGGTGACTTTCCCCCCGCCAACGCCCGTGGCCCCCAGTGACCCGTGAACCGCTCACCCACAAGAGCTGCGGGCACCAGCGACTGACCTCACTGCTGACGCGCACACTCTGACCCGGCCCGCATGAAGTCGCAACTGACCTGACCCGGCCCGTGACCTAAAATGAGTTTGACACCCCCTGCTAGAGCAAGCCCTACGTTGATGTGTTGTTCAATTAACTAATTGTACTAATTAGCTAATTCACAAATTAGGTTCCCGTTTTTAAATGACCCGCTCTTGAAAAACTCACCAAGCTTTCACTTCTGCAGCCAATCCCCACACTTACACCAGGCGTCACCTGCCACTCCTCTGCCGACCTTGAAGGAATGTGTTGCAGGCTGGTCCCCGATCGGTTTTTAAATGACCCGCTCTTGAAAATGTGTGAGCTAAAACATATGCAACTGACAGAACTGTCAGAGTATATGAGTGTGGACAAGGCAGACGCATTGAAAGCTGTGTTCAGCCAGAAATACTGCGAGGCTCTCTCCTGAGATATTTGCCATCACTGAAGCCGGGCTGCAGCCAAGTTGGATTCACTCCATGTGATGTCTCGAAACATCTGAGGCAGGTGTCCAGGTCCAAGTCTAGGCACAAAGCCAGAGAGTCATGACGTTATACAGCTTGTTGGCCGAGACCTCCACCTAGTCCGTTCATATCTATCAATTTGCCTGCATGGGGTAGATCGCCTACGTGCCGTCGATATCCCTCTATTCTATCAGTATCAATTCACCCGTAACACTGGAGCACTGCACTGTATAACAGACTGTCTATAGCCATGCTGATTCCGAACAATGACAACATTCTCTAACAGAGTGTAATATTGCCCATCCACCTACTTAGCATAAATCCAAGCTGCGTACAGGACTGCACAATCGGTCATTATTTAATCGCCAGCAAGATGATAGACGGCGGAACCTCACGTTTATTGCAGAATAGAAGCGACCGTTCATCCGACAAAGTCAGCATGGATTTATGAAGGGTAAATCATGTCTATCGAATCTTATAGAATTTTTCGAGGATGTAACTAGTAGAGTGGATAAGGGAGAACCAGTGGATGTGTTATATCTGGACTTTCAGAAGGCTTTCGACAAGGTCCCACATAAGAGATTAGTATACAAACTTAAAACACACGGTATTGGGGGTTCAGTATTGATGTGGATAGAGAACTGGCTGGCAGACAGGAAGCAAAGAGTAGGAGTAAACGGGTCCTTTTCACAATGGCAGGCAGTGACCAGTGGGGTACCGCAAGGCTCAGTTCTGGGACCTCAGCTATTTACGATATATATTAATGATTTGGACGAGGGAATTGAATGCAACATCTCCATGTTTGCGGATGACACGAAGCTGGGGGGCAGTGTTAGCTGTGAGGAGGATGCTAGGAGGCTGCAAGGTGACTTGGATAGGCTGGGTGAGTGGGCAAATGCATGGCAGATGTAGTATAATGTGAATAAATGTGAGGGTATCCACTTTGGTGGCAAAAACAGGAAAGTAGATTATTATCTGAATGGTGGCCGATTAGGAAAGGGGAAGATGCAACGAGACCTGGGTGTCATGGTACACCAGTCATTAAAAGTAGGCATGCAGGTGCAGCAGGCAGTGAAGAAGGCGAATGGTATGTTAGCATTCACAGCAAAAGGATTTGAGTATAGGAGCAGGGAGATTCTACTGCAGTTGTACAGGGTCTTGGTGAGACCACACTTGGAGTATTGCATACAGTTTTGGTCTCTTAATCTGAGGAAAGACATTCTTGCCATAGAGGGAGTACAGAGAAGGTTCACCAGACTGATTCCTGGGATGTCAGGACTTTCATATGAAGAAAGACTGGATAGACTCGGCTTGTACTCGCTAGAATTTAGAAGATTGAGGGGGGGTCTTATAGAAACTTACAAAATTCTTATGGGGTTGGACAAGCTAGATGCAGGAAGATTGTTCCCGATGTTGGGAAAGTCCAGAACAAGGGGTCACAGTTTAAGGATAAGGGGGAAATCTTTTAGGACCGAGATGAGGAAAACATTTTTCACACAGAGAGTGGTGAATCTCTGGAATTCTCTCCCGCAGAAGGTAGTTGAGGCTAGTTCATTGACTATATTTAAGAGGGAGTTAGATGTGGCACTTGTGGCTAAAGAGATCAGGGGGTACGGAGAGAAGGCAGGTACAGGATACTGAGTTGAATTGTCAGCCATGATCATATTGAATGGCGGTGCAGGCTCGAAGGGCCGAAGGGCCTACTCCTGCACCTATTTTCCACGTTTCTATGTTTCTATCCCATCATGTTAGTGCTGCCTCACCGATGAACTCACCAGTTCCACCCGGTCCCTCCTCGCTTCTTTTGGAAATTTACCCCTTCAATATATTTACCCAATTGAAGGCCACGGTGGGACCTAAACCCTCCGCATAAACAGTCAGTGCGTTCAAGAGTCAAGCGATGGGAACCGTCTGCATTGCCTAATCTGTCTATCATTTCCCTCACCACCAATGCCCCCCCACCCCCCCCCCCCCCCCCCCCCCCCCCCCCCCCCCCCCCCCCCGTCTTCTCATCGCTAAGGAGCCTTTCTGATGTATCTCATTAGTCCCGGGACCAATGATAGTCAGAAAGTTATACATCAGAGAAACAGGTCTTTCAGACCGAGTCAGCCACGGCGGCAAGTTGCTCACCCGAGGCTACTCCGTTGCCACGTTTTCCAGCCTTTCCCAGCCATGATCCTATCCAAATATCTGCAAAATGGTGTCATTGTATCTGCCTCTCCAGTTCCCTCCGGCAAACATTTAAATAAATGTAATAAACCTTCTTTGTACCCTCCCTATGATGTATCAACGGCTTTGGAGTCCATGTCCTTGAGTATTTGTAAAACAGAGATTGACTTGTTCTTGATCAATAAGTGCGTCAAATGTTTGGGTTGATGGCAGGAGAATGGCACTGAGAGACGAAGCTCGAAAGGCCACGATGGAATGGCGGAGTAGACTCAGTGGGCCGCATCGTTTGATTTCTGCTCCTATGGCGTGTGAACATAAACTTCCTTTCCAATAACCTCCAATAATCAGCCAAGAGGAAGAGTTATTGGATGGTTTCTGAACCGCGTCGTCTAAAAACAACAAATTCGCAATGGTGGCATTTGATCGACTATGTTGCCCGAACTTCCATCCCCAATCCACCGCAAAGAAAGCCTGTTGCCGTGACATGATACCATCCGAGCCTACACCAACTTCATCAGTCTCTGGACATTTCATATTCCTTGTCAGGTTTCGCTGATCTGTTCCTTGCACGTTGCCCTAACACGGCTGTTCATTCCTATCCTCGATAACTCGTTATGTTTCCGCTTCCACAATATCCCAGACTGAAAATCACAGTCGAGTTATGAAGAAGGATCCCTACTCGAAATGACGTCTATCCATTTTCTCGAGAGGTGCTGCTTGACCCGCTGAATTACTCCAGTACTGTGTCTTTTCTTGTAAACACCCAGTGTCTTCAGTTTGTCTTTTGATCACTTCGTTTAGTTTAGTTTGGAGCGGTTTATTAATTCTATTTACTTTAGAGCGACTGATTTCGGCAATAGTTTGAAATACCAAAGTTCAAATGCTCACGTTTGTCAGAGTTAAACTCTATTCGCCAAACCTTGGCCCATCTTTGAAACTGATCTAGATCTGGATGTAAACTTAGATACCCTTTGAATCAATTACTACGATTCTATGACTCCAGCACCATGACTATGACTTTGACTCCATGACTCTATAAACATTACAGAGAGAAAAAAAAACAGATGGATTTTTTACAACATATTAAATAACAAATAGCATAGGACGGAACGGTAGAGAAACAGGCTTTTCAGCCGACGAACTTTGTGCCGTCCATAATGCCAAATAAGACTGACCCTATCTGTCTGTACATGGTCCACATCCCTCCATTGCCGACATATCCACATGTCTGTCCAAATGGCTCAGAAATGTTGTTAACGTTGAAGCTGCCACCGATTTCCCCGGCTACGTGAATCTCATTTAAAATTCCCCCTGCTCCTGGATTAGATCCTATTAGGCGCTCGGGATTTAGCCACCTTCGTATTCTTCAAGAGATCCAACATCCCCCTCCATGTAGAATATCAGCGTTCCCCTCCATGATCTTGCTTGCCTCCATGTACGTCCCCGGGCCGACTACCAATGTAAAGAACACAGTTATACCTATTCCTCTGGCTCTTGCTGTACGTCCATCATTGTGTGGCCCTACACCTTCCATGCTTACCCTGTTTAAATTCTCTACTATTTCGTTTAGATTTCACCAAGCCACCGTGCAATTTCAACTTCATCGATCTTACATAGGCCTCATTGGAAGTGTGCTCTCTCCAGATGCATCACCTGCTACCTGGCGGCAATGCCCAGGATTGCAGATCTGTTACTTGTCCTTCTTAGCGTGATATTTAATCGAATCAATATCCAGCAATTTCCAGTTATTTTCATGTCGATCACTCTCGCGTGTGTAGTTAGGACGGCTTTATTAATGGGTACCCTGAACTGTCCCATCTGGTCCCTAGTCGCCCCAACCTCTGACCGATATGTGGCTATTTATTGTTTAAAGCTTAAGCCAAGATATTACATGGACAACACTGCGGCGGCTGGTTTAGGGGTAGTTAGCGCAGGTGCCTGTTTGCTATCCATTCCCAGTGACTCATGTTTGTGCCTGCACTTATTATCGACGGTGTCCCGTGGTTTTGTGTACAAACCCCGCAATATTACAGCTCACCCTCATGGACCGTGTACAGACTTCGAAAACGCCGCTGTTTCCGATCGCACTGATCTTGGTGTTTAACGCTCAGACAATCAGGAACATTGTTACTGCCAGGGGTGGGGCGCCTGCGGCCTCCTCGGCCATTGAGTGCGGCCTTTTGAACGAATCCAAATGTTGTCGTACAAATCATTTTATTTTTATTGATATGTTTTTGTTTGTCTTTTATTATTTTTATTGCAATCTTAAAATGAACGTATTTAAAATACCAAAGAGTAAAACAACGAAATAATCCGCCCCGACTGCTGGCCCCAATTAAAACATTAGTAATTCATGAGAGCTATTTTAACAGCTGTTATGCTCATCACTTAGTTCTAATGCGACTTTTACATCGCTAAATGGGTTCCCTTTTTCTCCCAGAGTATATGAGCTACTTTATAAAGTCGCTACAGTAGCATTATTTCAGGGTCTTACGCTGCTTGAAATAACCGCCTTTGCCTTTGCTTTTCATCTTTTAATTTCTGCATTTCAACCTTTCGCGTTGCAATTTCTGCAATTCAACCTTCTCACTCTCTAATTTGAAATATTTGTGGTCCTTACGAATGGCATAATGCTGTTGAGCATTGAATTTCTTCAACGTTGATATTGCAGTATCACAAAGCACCGCTATCAAAAGTTGATAATACTGAAGACTGGACGGCAGCGGACTCTCCCCGATATTTTCCATCTCGTCAACCAGCCTCAGGCGCCAGTCAGGCAGGGAGGTTAAGAGGGCCTGTCCCACTTGGGCGTCATTTGCGCGTCACGCAAATGGCGCGTGAAGATTTTGTACATCCCATAATCCTGGGGCGCCGCGCGCGACCGCGCATCACTGCCTACGCCACCACGCACCATGCGCACGTAATGCGCACCATGTGCACATCATGTGCGCATCACGACGCGTGGGTCGTGCATCGTGACGCGTAAATGATGTCGCATAAATGACGCGCAAATGCCGCCCAAGTGGGACAAATGCAACACAGCATCGTCAGTTTTGTAATATGCTAAAGTTGGACGATGAGGCATTCAGTGTGGATTTGACGTATTATTGTAAAGTGCGTTGGCTATCGCAGGTACACAGGTGTTAGCAAATGTTTTTATCTTTGCGAGAACACATTTCATAAAGAACAGAATCTGCAATGTGAATCATTGAAAGAAGATTTCTATATACTGCACTTTTGTGTGATATCATGCTAAAGCAAAATTAATGTGTCTTTGCAAGGTAAAACTAAGTCTATATATGATATGTGGCAACACATCCAAGCATTTCGAAAAAAGCTATATTTTTTTCAAAACTCTTCTTCAAAATGAAATTTCTGATGAACATTTTCCCCAATTAACGAAGGTCATTGATGAGCAGGAGGATTCTTGCGAATCGTTTGAAGAATACGCGGCTGTTATAGACTAATTAATTAAAGAATACAATGAAAGGTTCACTGACTTTGAGAATTATGACATCACACTCAAATTAGCATTTCAACTTCACCTCGCTGATGTCTCCAAGGCTCCTAAACAACTACAGATGGAATTGATTGAGCTCTCAGAAGATGACATTTTAAAGTCCTTATTTGACGCTAAGAAAAATCCGATTCAAATATGGAAAAATGCAATAGAATACCCACGTCTTTGGCAACATGCACGAAAAATGCTTTCTTGCTTTTCAACCACTTATTGCTGCGAATCTACATTCTCCTACCTAACGCAAATCAAGGCCCCTTAAGGTCACAAATGACGATACCCATCTAGAAGATGGATACCCATCTAGCAGCTGAAACTGCGTACCTCCATGTTGCAACCAAATATTCAAAAGCTTTCCCACAAAAAGCAGTCACAACCAAGTCAGTAAAAGGTTAGTTAACTTTAGAATTAACAAAATGTTTTAATTTTCTTGAAGTTAGTACATAGTAGTTCGATTTTTACAAAATAATGTACATATTGAACTATATCTAATTGAAGTTTCTTGGATGCGTCCTTATTCGATTACAGCTAACTTAATGCGGCATTCCAACATGAAAAGGTTCCTCATCTTGGTTACAGCCAATCGCCTCCGCAAGGGACTCCGCGCTGACCCAGAGACTGAGAACAGGAGGAAAACCGTTGTCTTACTATTTGCTTTATCTACCAATGTTATACAAATGTGGGTTACCTATGTTGTACATTCCTTGAACTGGCCATGCTCGCAACAATATCAGAGTTGCCTAAAGCCAACATCCAATTCTACAGGGTTACACGTTGAAGAAGCAACATGTGAGTACAGGCGGGCCAAGCAATGGGCAGCTGACAAAGCTGAGTGGGAGAGTCTAGGTCTAGAGATCATAGCCTCAGAATTAAATGGCGTTCTTTAAGGAAGGAGACGAGAAGACATTTATTTAGTCAGAGGGTGGTGATTCTGTGGAATTGTTTGCCACGGAAGGCCGTGGACGCCAAGTCAGTGAATATTTTTAAGGCAGAGACAGATAGATTCTTGATTAGTGCGGGTGTCAGAGGTTGTGGAGGCAGGAGAATGGGATTGTGAGGGAGAGATAGATCAGCCAGAATTGCTAAGGACAAACTGCACCCCCTCCACATACAGAATTTCTAAGGACAAACTGCACCCCCTCCACATACACCTGGATCTCCTGCCATCAGGCAAGAGATATCGAAGCATCAAAGCCCGGACTACAAGACTGCTAAACAGCTGCCTACCACAGGCTGTGAGGCTGCTAAACAGTCACTCTGTACTCACAGTCACTTGATTCTGCAGCTGGCACGGACACTTTAATAACTGGCACTGGCCACTTTCATAACTGGCACTGGCCACTCAAATCAGCTGCCCCGGACATTTTTATGATTGGTTTATTGTATTTTAACGTTGTGTTTTTACCTGCTTTTTAACTATTTATATTATACTGTTCCACCATGGACTGGATTGTTTTTAGTGTTATTATGTGTGAAATGGTTTAAATTTCATGTGCGATGCTCCGCTATTCCCTGGGAAACGTCTTTTAATTTTGCACTGTACAACTGTTGCTTGAAAGATGACAATAAAGGATGATTGATTGATTGATTGAGATTGATTGATTGATTGATTGATGGATTGATTGATTGAGACTTGTTGGACCGAATGGCCTAATTCTGCACCTATCACTTATGACCAGCGATGTATATCATCCAGTTCTGCGGTCCAGCCACTTCTCATCGTGGGTGCTGGTGGGCAATGGGAGCGGGCAACCTAAAGTGGTGCTTGCCTGGAGCTCGCTGCTAGGAGTTGTGTGGGAAGAGACTATTGTGGCGTTTAAGAAACATTTAGATCGTGCATGGATATGCACGGAATGGGGACATAAGCGTCTCATGCAGCAAAAATGATTAATTTAAGTTGGCATCATTTTCAGCGTGTTATTGTGGGTTCGGGGCATGATCGGGTACCATAGGAGGGAAGGTCATAGACATAAAATAAAACGTAGACATAGAGGAGTAGGGCGACCAGAACCAAAAACCTGTGTAACCACCTACAGAGAACTATGAAATGTACAATGTAATTGTACCTCGGAGTGTCTAATATCAATCTTTTATGTACCTTTCTTGGGAACTATCAAGTGACATATTCTAACCAGTAAAATGATTACTAATTGTGACTAGGACGTCCCTTCACTGATCAAAGCATAGAGGCAAGCATGAATCAAAAATGCCTGAATTTGGCAGCCTGCCAATGGCAGGTGAGTGACCTTCATCAAAGCAACTTTGATCGAATGACTTGAACATCCCGGAAGCCTGGAATCTTTTGCCGAGGATCACCAGTGTTGGAGGTCCGCACAGCTCGGCCTGTGGACTTCGGAAGCCGCAGTCTCCGGTAAGAAGCGGCCGATGCTGAAAGAGTGTGATGCCGCAGAGTGTTTTCCGATCCGTTCCGATCAGTTCCGACGCCGGAGTTTCGATCATCCTGATCTTCCTAGTGAGAGGGCCTCTACATCGGGCCGTCCGGAGCGGCGGCTGCGGAGGGTTCTAGGCCCTGACCACGGATAAACAAAGTGGACGATGACTGAACTGTCTTGTCTTCCATCACAGTGAGAACGTTGATTCCGCTGTGAAGGATGTTTATGTTAAACTCTGTTGTGTATTGTGCTCTTTTTATTCGTATGGCTGTGTGGTAACTCATATTTCACGGCACCAATTGGTGCATGTGATAATAAATACGAACTTGAACTTGAAGATCACATCAAAGAGACTCTGATAAAACCAGTCGGTCAATGTCCCGTGGCTGCAGTCTGTATCATTAAAATAGAATGTCCTCCTTAACTGTCCAAGACAACCCAGTTCATTTTAGCAACAGGAAATAGCATTCCACTCATCTGACCCTCGAGAAAAAAAACAATAAGATATCCTTTTGGGTAGGGAGGAGGCTGTTCAGCTTAGTTACATTTGGAAACGCACCGTGGCTCCCATAGATGCTCACCCTCTGCATCCGAGAGTGGTAGGTGGCTCCGTTTGTTAACTGGAAGAGGAAAATTGCGCCATTGCATCTCCTTTGGCATCTACCTCGTAAAAATCCCTCACAATAGACCCAATTACACGACAACCTTCAAATTAAATTGCATGGGCGCTTCCCTGTTCGGTTGTAACGAACCCACTGATCACATGACTCCGCTAATTGCCACACTGAAGATGGGTTCCCAATATAAATGATGCTTTTATAAACACATCATGACATTGGGCCGGGCAGAATCGCCGCGTGCACGGCACCAGGGATTTATCGGAGGAAATGGAATACTCAGTAATCTTCCAGATCGAGCGCATTTACTACCCTGTTCTTGCGGTCATTGGAGTTACCGGTAAGGCGCCGCTATTCCCTTTATTCTCTAAGTACCTGTGCGACTGGGTTTAAATGTCGGTATTTGTATCAGCCTCACAACTCTCCACTGGTAGTTCTTCCCTGATAAAAAATACACAAAATGCTGGAGTAACTGAGCGGGACAGGCAGCAATTCTGGAGAGAAGGAATGACTGAAGACGGGTCTCGACCCAGAAACGTCACCCATTCCTTCTCTCCAGGATGCGGCCTGTCCAGCTGAGTTACACTAGCTTGTTGTATCTATCTTCGGTGTAAACCAGCATCTGCATTTCCTCCCAACACGGATATTTCCTGATAACTACGGTGTTCAGTTTAGTTCAATATTGTAACGTGTATACTTGAATACAATCAAGCCTTCCACAGTGCTCGGATAAATACATATAGTGCAAGATACAGTCCGACTACATATAGTTCAAAGGTCTCCAATTGGTTAGATGGGGTTGCCAGTACCGCATTCTAGCTGATGAGAGAAAGATTCAGTTGTCTGATAACATCTGGTAAGAAATTGTCCCTGAATCTGGAGGTATGCGTTTTCAAACTTCTGTACCTGTTAACGGATGGGAGAGGTGAGACGAGGGATGACCAGAGTAAGACTGGTCCTTGATTATTGTGGTGGCCTTGCCGAGGCAGCGGGAAGTGTTGATGGAGTCAATGAGATGTTGGTTTATGTGATGGTCTGGGTTGTGTCCACTAGTCTCTACAACATCTTATGGACATAGATGGATCTATTCCCAAACCATGGTGTGATGCGTGCCGATAAAATGCTTTCTACGCGATTGTAGTTGATGAGAGTTGTTGGGGACATAACACAATTCATAAGCGATCTAAGGAACCAGATGCATTAGTGTGGTTTCTTGGTCATAGCTTTGATGTGGCTGCTCCAGGACAAATTGCTGGTGATATTTATTGCGATGAACTCAAACGTTGACCATCTCTACTTGGGCTCCGTCAATGTATACGGGTTATATTTACCGCTATTTCCCCAGAAATCGGTCACTATCTCCTTTGCGTTGCTGACATCGAGGGCTAGGGCTCGGCATCACACACACTAACCACCCCCCAAACACACAGATGGGAGGAGGGGGGAGAGGGAGACGCGGTGGGGAGAGGGGAAGTTGAGGGGAGGAGGGAGGGGAGAGGGGGAGAAGGAAACGAGGGAGATTTGGGAGGGAGAGGAGAGCGGGGTAGGGGGTGGGGGGAGGGAGGTGGGGGAGAGAGGGAAGAGGGTGGGGTGAGGGGAGGGGGAGAGGGAAGGGGAGAGGGAAGGGGGGGTGGGCGAGAGAGGGATGGGGTTGGGAGGAGAGAGGGATGGGAGGAGGAGAGAGGGGAGGGGGAGAGAGAGATGTGGGGGATAGGGGAGGGAGGCGAGGAGGGAGATGGGGTAGGGGGTAGAGGGGGAATAGTGTGGTTGGAGAGGGGAGAGTGTGGGGGGGGGAGGTGGGAGAGATAGAAGGGGGTGGGGGACGGAAGGGGTTCGAGTGAGAGGTGGGGAGGAGGAAGGTGGTGGGGGAGGAGAGGGAAATGAGTGGGGGAGAGCATGGGGGGTGGGGGGTGGGGGAGGGGGAGGGGGAGGGCTGGTAGCATGGGGGGAAGAGAGGGAATGGAGTGGGGAAGGGGGAAAGGGAAGGGGTGGGGGAGAGAGGGATGGGGTTGGAGGAGGAGGGGGAGGAGAGGGAGAGGGTGAGGAGAGGGAGATGGAGAAGAGGAGGAGCGAGGAATGGGGAGGAGGAGAGAGGTGTGGGGGATAGACTTGGTTTATACTCTCTAGAATTTAGAAGATTGAGAGGGGATATTATGGAAACTTACAAAATTCTTAATGGGTTGGACAGGCTAGATGCAGGAAGATTGTTCCCGATGTTAGGGAAGTCCAGGACAAGGGGTCACAGCTGAAGGATAAAGGGGAAATCCTTTAAAACCGAGATGAGAAGAACTTTTTTCACGCAGAGAGTGGTGAATCTCTGGAACTCTCTGCCACAGAGGGTAGTTGAGGCCAGTTCATTGGCTATATTTAAGAGGGAGTTAGATGTGGCCCTTGTGGCTAAGGGGATCAGAGGGTGTGGAGAGAAGGCAGGTACGGGATACTGAGTTGGATGATCAGCCATGATCATATTGAATGGCGGTGCAGGCTCGAAGGGCCGAATGGCCTACTCCTGCACCAAATTTCTATGCTTCTATGTTTTCTATGTAATAAATTTGCCAAATTGCCACTAACCTGCGGACTGCGAATTATTTAGAATTTGCCTCAGCAGGGGCAGCAAAGAGACAAAGAAGTGAAAAAGAATAAGAGAGTAGACTGATATCCAAAACAGACTGTAAGAGCTGTCAATGACACATAAAATGGATGACATGCGAGGGTAAACGTGGGTCGTAGAGTCCAGGATCTATGACAGAAAATAGGGAAATAGGAGAAGAATTAAAGTTCAAGTTCAAGTCCAAGTTCAAGTGAGTTTATTGTCATGTGTCCCTGATAGGACAATGAAATTGTTGCTTTGCTTCAGCACACAGAACATAGTAGGCATTTACTACAAAACAAATCAGTTTTTCCAGATACAATAATATAAATATATACACACATGAATAAATAAACTGATCAAGTGCAAATAACAGATAATGGGTTATTAATAATCAGAGTTTTGTCCGAGCCAGGTTTAATAGTCTGATGGCTGTGGGGAAGTAGCTATTCCTCAACCTGGTTTTGTTTTTATCGAAGAAAACGCAGAACTACCAGAGCACCAAGGGTTCAGCTGGAATTGGGGAAATAAAAGCATGAGCTCTCGGGTGACCATATGGAGGTTTACGAAATCACCAGTGCAAGGTGAGGATCGAAGATTAAGAAGTGATGAACTTGGTCCCTGCGTTTAGAACAAGCTGGTTGCGGAGAGAGAGGTAACGATATTTATGATGCTTGGGTTGAATCTTTAACCCCATTATCTAGGAAGAACAAAGACAGAACGGGTAAAAACATTTCTTTGGCATGAGCTCGGAGGCGGGAATATGTGGGAATCTGTATTCACGTATCTGTCCAAACGTTTCTTAAACGTTGCCACTCCGAAAACTCTCAAAATGCTCCTATGTAACTGTAATGCACTAACAGTGTTACGCCATGTTCTGCAGTCTGGTATTTATCTCTCTGTACTTGTGTTGTGCTTGTGTATGCCTTGATTGTACATATAAAATACGTTGACAGGTTGTAAGCTCATAAATTATAGGAGCATAATTAGCTCATTCATCCCATCAAGTCTAATCTGCCTTCAATCAGGGCTGATCTGTCTCTCCCTCCAAACCCCTCATAAACCATGACACTCATACTAATCAAGATTCTATCTGTATCTGCCGTAAACATATCCATTGACCTCCTCCACAGCCTTCTGAGGCAAATAATTCCACAAATTCACCATCCTCTTCCAAAATAAATTCTTCATCTCCCTCCCAATGGAATGCGTTTAATTCTGGGGCTATGTCCTTTCGTCTTAGACTCTCCCGCTAATGGAAACATCCTCCACACGCCACTCTCTGCAAGCCTTTCATTATTTTGTACGTTTCATTGAACCCCCTCCCACCCCCCCCCCCCCCCCCCCCCCCCCCCCCCCCCCCCTAGTTTCAGTACCCCATTTCTGCTTTCAGTTAACGTCGTATCCGATTGTGATCCTCCATTGGCCCTCTCGATGCTCACCTTCCTGGTGTTCACTTTATCTTGTAAACTCTCCTCTGATCATTCTTGGAAACGTCCCTGCACTTTCTCCAGAGCCAGCACATCCTTCCTCATACTGTGTATGGTGCCCACAATTGCTCACAATGTTCCAGATGCGGCCTGGCCAGCGCCGTACAGAGCCTCAACATTACATCTGCGTCTGATGTTTCTCGGTGCCAATGGGATTGAAGGGACCGCGGGGAGTAGGTTGGAACAGGGACTGGAGTGAATGAACAGCCGTGATCGCATGGAGCCGCTAGTAGGGCCCCGTATCTTTCTCTGCTTCCATCTACCATGTTCCTTCTTAACATGTTTCTACTATTATTTGTGGAAGTAAATTGTTGTTTTTAATTCATTTCCTTTCAGTTAACGTCGTGGCGATTGTGATCCTAAGACGAGGGAAGTGCGGCCTCTCTCGATGCATCACCTGTTACCTGGTGGCCATGTCGGTGGCTGACTTGCTGCTCGTCATCCTTATCGTGATATTGAATCGAATTAACAACATCCATTTCCCAGTTAGTTTCTTGTTCATCACTCCCGTCTGTTCAATGAAGGTGTCCTTGTGTCAAGCAGCCCTGGACTGTTCTGTCTGGTTCACAGTTGCATTCACCTTTGATCGATGTGTTGCCATTTGCTGCCAGAAGCTCAAACCGAGATACTGCACGGAGAAAAGTGCAGCTGTGGTATTGGGAGCAGTGAGCACCGTTGCCTGCTTGCGATCCATTCCATGGTACTTTGTATTTGTGCCCGGAGTTGTTATTGACGGTGTCCCGTGGTTTTGTGTCGCAAGCCCAGATTATTACACCTCACTCTTTTGGACCGTGTACGAGTGGGTTGACAGTTTACTAACGCCGCTGTTTCCGATCGCACTGATCCTGGTGTTTAACGCTCTGACTGTCAGGAACATTGTCACAGCCAATCGCCTCCGCCGGGAACTCCGCGCCAACAGCAAGGGAGAGAACCGCGCTGACCCAGAGGCGGAGAACAGGAGGAAATCCATCGTCTTACTCTTTGCTTTGTCTGCCAATTTTATACTGATGTGGGTTACTAACGTTGTACATTCTTTAAACTGGCCGATTGTAAACTTCAATTATACAGACAGAAGTCTTAGTAATCCAATCTATATTGCCCAACAGTGTGGATACATGTTGAGACTTCTCAGTTCATCTACTAACACGTGTATTTATGCTCTCACCCAGAGTAAATTCAGAGAGGAGTTAAAAAATGGGCTTAGATATCCGTTCACACACATTGTTACATCGTGTAAATAATAATGTCAACCTAACTTTGTAATTTACAATGGTAATATTTGATCGGTTTGTGTGTAATTTATTCTATTTCCCCGGCACTACAAATGCAGCCTGGTCCCGCTCACCACAACGTCTATGCATTCTCTGTAACCCGTCTGTTTCTGAATCCTTTCACGCTCCTTGTCAAGGTTCAATGATCTGCTCCTTGGACATTTCCCACACAAGACTCGTCTCCACCGTCAACAATGGGTAGGTCTGGCTCGCCGGTTTCACAATATCTCAGTTCATAAGTTCATAAGTGATAGGAGCAGAATTGGGCCATTCGGCCCATCACATCTATTCCATTCAATCATGGCTGATCTATCGTTTCTTCCCAACCCCATTCTCCTGCCTTCTCTCTATAACCCGCGCCACCACTTATTAATCAAGAATCTGTCAATTTCCGCCGTTAAAATATCCAAGTCACCCTGCATCCTCATAGCATCCTCTTCACAGTTCACACTGCCACTCAGCTTTGTGTCATCCGCAAATTTGCGAATGCTACTTTTAATTCCTTCATCTAAATCATGAATGTATATTATAAATAGCTGTGGTCCCAGCACTGAGCCTTGCAGTCACTGCCTGCCATTCTGAAAGGGACCCGTTAATCCCTACTATTTGTTTCCTGTCTGCCAACCAATTTTCTATCCATGTCAATACCCTACCCCCAATACCATGTGCTCTAATTTTGCCCACTAATCTCCTGTGTGGGACCTTATCAAAGGTTTTCTGAAAGTCCAGGCACACTACATTCACATGCTCTCTCTTCTCCATCAGACTTGTTATATCCTCAAACAATTCCAGAAGATTTGTCGTATGATTTCCCCTTCGTAAATCCATGCTTACTTGGACCGATCCTGTTTCTACTGTACAAATGCGCTGCTATTACATGTTTAATAATTGAATCCAGCATCTTGCCTGTAGATGACATGTGCATGTACCTTTAACATAGTGACCTCACCACTACTAACCACTCCCCACATCACAAGTATAATTACAACCTTCCCACCCATTGATCCCTCGCTCTAGTTCCGGTGACAGACCACAAACAGCTATGGCAGCAACGTATGTGTATCATGAATAAACAGTAGTAAAGACACAGTGTGTTATGACTCCTCTTTACATGGTGTCACAATCGTGCCTTTGCGTCTCCCGTCTGTCGGATTTTCTTTACTTTTGACCCAGTTCCCCATTGTGTTTTTTTGTATCTCCCGTGCCATGGCTACTTCTTGCCGCAAACCCGATATGCTTGTGTTCGACTCAGACATTGTCCATCGGTGGGGTGTCTTTAGACGTGACTTCCAACACTACGTCACGATCGCCCATCCTGCTGCCACCCCTGCGACACAGGCTTCTCTGCTTCTCAACCTGGCTGGTCCCGATGTCCTGGAACGGTCTGAGTCGTTTGTCTATGGTGCAGGTGAAGATGCTCGGGACCCGGTATGTCTTATGGCTAATTTTACCGCAATGTGCGACATCCCCACTAACTGCATTCTAGAGTGTTTTAAAATGTTCACCTGGCGTCAGATCCCTGGAGAGTCAATCGATAACTATATCGCCGCGTTGCGGCACCTGGCCAGGCGTTGCCGCCTGGACGCGCTGACCCCCGATCAACTGACCCGGGACATTCTAGTGTATGGCCTTCAGGATGAAAAACTAAGGGCTGAACTTCTGCGGAAGCACAACTTGTCTTTGGATGAGGCTCTACACGCCTCCCGCATGGCTGAGGCTGTCGCCTCGGCGGTGTCGTCTGCCGATCATGACATTAACTTTACCAGTGTTGCTGTGCTGGCCGCCGGCGGTACGCTGGCCCGCAACGGTAACGGGGTTCCCCTGCACCCGGGGGTAGCAGCCCACAGCGTTGCCCCAACTGCAACTTTGCCTCCCATCAGTTTAATGTGTACCCTGCACTGGGCAAAACGTGTAACTTTTGCAGGAAATTAAACCATTTCTCTGCCGCTTGCCGCTCCCGTGGGAAGCCAGTTCCTGCTCCACGGCGAATGTTAAACAACCTTGCTCAAGCTGATAGCGCGCTTGGTTCACAGTACCAGCCTGACGAACTCCCTTTGTCTGATACAAGTTCCTCCCAGGGGGAGACCAGCATATTTTCACTGTTGGATGCACCTGCACTGATAACGGACCCTTCGGTTCGCGTTACTGTCAACGGCTCGACCTTCACCGCAAAACTCGACACGGGGGCCGTGGCCAATGTAATGTCAACAAGCCTCTTCAGGAAGATAAGGAATGATGAGAAAGTTACTCCCGACAACTCCCTGTTGCATGCCTACGGGGGAGGCGTGCTCGTTCCGGTGGGGGAGGGGCTACCCTGCACTGCAAGGTACTGCAGGCCTCTCGGCCCCTCGCTTTTTATCTACTGGATACGAACAACATCACCCTGTTGGGCGCCCGGGCGTGCCAGGACCTCGGCTTGGTCTCTTTCCACCGTGATATCCACCAGGTGCGGACCCTTATGGACCCCCTGCGCGAATACCCTGACCGCTTTGACGACAAGCTGGGCAAGCTGCCCTGCAGCTACAAGATCGTTGTCGACCTCGGTGTTGAACCTGTGATCCGTCCACCACACCGCGTCTCCTTCGCCATGAAGGACAAGGTGGAGTCAACGCTGCTCAACATGGTTACCATGGGCATCCTGAAGGAGGTGAGCGAACCCACCCGGTGGGTCTCCACCATGGTTGTTGCTGTGAAAAAGGACAAAAGTGAAATTCGCATTTGCATCAACCCCAAAGACCTGAACCTTGCCATCAGACGCCCACACTACCCCATGCGAACAGTGGAGGACGTCGCTGCACAGGTTGGCCCGGCCACTGTCTTCTCGGTTCTCGATGCCAAGAGCTCCTTCTGGCAGATACCGCTGGACGAGCGGTCCTCCTACCTGACTACCTTCAGCACGCCCTTCGGCAGGTTCCGATTCCTCCGCATGCCATTCGGGATCAACTCTGCCAGCGAGGTCTTCCAGCGGACGATGGAGCAGCTGTTCGCCGGTCTGCCATGTGCCATCATCGTTGACGACATCCTGGTCTACGGTAGGACGTTGCAGAGCACGACCTCCACCTCCGTCAAGTCCTGGACCGGGCCCGTGAAATCAACCTCAAACTCATCCCAAAGAAGTGCCGTTTCCACGTCCCGGTCACCTATGTGGGCCACGTCTTTACTGCATCGGGGCTGAAGCCTGACCCGCAGAAGACGGCTGCGGTCTCCGGGATGTCTTCGCCCACCGACGTGCCCAGCCTACAGCGTTTCCTGGGCATGGTTAATTACCTGGGGAAGTTCACCCCCGACCTCAGCGAGCTGAGCGCGCCCCTGAGGGAGTTGATCAAGAAGGACACTGCCTGGGTCTGGTTCCCACATCACCAGAAAGCTTTTGACGTTCTGAAGTCCAGGCTGGCCAGTACCCCCACTCTCCAATTCTTCGATCTGCAGCGTCCCATTGTTCTTACCTGCGACGCCTCCAAGTTCGGTCTTGGTGCTGCTTGCCTGCAGCTCCACGATGGCTTGCAGCTGCCTGTTTCCTACGCGTCCCGCACCATGACCCCTGCCGAGCAGCGCTATGCTCAGATAGAGAAGGAGCTGCTTGCTGTGGTGTTTGCCTGCTCCAAGTTCAAGGACTATATTCTGGGCAACTATTGTTCACGATCGAGACTGACCACCAGCCGCTGGTCTCCATCCTCAACAAGCCAATCCACGTTGCCTCGTCCCGTTTGCAGCGCATGATGCTGCAGCTCCAGCGTTTTACGTTCAGATTTGTATATCGCAAGGGCAAGGACATGTTCGTGGCCGACACAGTGTCCCGCGCACCGCTAATGTCCACCGATCGCCATCCACATGAATCGTCTGACCTGATGGTGCTTAACGTTAACATTGTACCTTCCCAGAAGATGCAGTCCCTGGTCAGCAACACTGCCAAGGATCCTGCCCTGCAGCAGCTTGCCGACATCATCCGGCAGGGCTGTCCAGACCGTCGTTCATCCTTGTCGGCTGGTGCCGTGCCCTACTTCCTGGTCCGTGACGAGCTCGTGCTGCACGACGGCGTGGTCGTGAAGGGACACAAGGTCGTTGTGCCTGCTGCACTGCGGGACCAATACTTTCAGACCGCCCACCGTGGTCATCCTGGGGCCGAGGCCACTCTGTCTCAGGCCCAGAGTCTATTCTACTGGCCCGGCATGGCCCAAGACATCCGGGAGAGGGTCTCCGCCTGCTCTATCTGCAATAGCCTCGCTCCCCATCAGCAACGGCAGCCGCTTCTGCAACAGCCTGCTCCTGAGCTGCGCTGGATGGCCGTCGCCACTGACATTTTCGAGTGGCGTGGCAAGCACTTCCTGGTCCTTGTTGACTCGTACTCCAGCTGGTTCGAGATTGACCAGCTACACTCCCTCACCTCTTCGGCCGTTATCGGGAAGCTGCGCCACCACTTCGCAACCTTTGGCTCCCCGGCAAGTCTTCAATCAGATAACGGCAGCCAGTTCTCAAGTGCCAAATTTCGGGGTTTCTGTGCCAGCTGGAACTTCCGACACTATACCAGCAGCCCAGAGTACCCGCAAAGCAACGGCTTGGCAGAGCGCACTGTCCGCAGTGCTAAGGACTTGCTGGAACACTGTAGACTGTCCCATTCTGACTTTTACCTGGCCCTCCATAGCAAAAGGATTTGAGTATAGGAGCAGGGAGGTTCTACTGCAGTTGTACAGGATCTTAGTGAGACCACACCTGGAGTATTGCGTACAGTTTTGGTCTCCTAATCTGAGGAAAGACATTCTTGCCATAGAGGGAGTACAGAGAAGGTTCACCAGACTGATTCCTGGGATGTCAGGACTTTCATATGATGAAAAGACTGGATAGACTCGGTTTGTACTCGCTAGAATTTAGAAGATTGAGGGGGGATCTTATAGAAACTTACAAAATTCTTAAGGGGTTGGACAGGCTAGATGCAGGAAGATTGATCCCGATGTTGGGGCAGTCCAGAACAAGGGGTCATAGTTTAAGGATAAGGGGGAAATCTTTTAGGACCGAGATGAGGAAAACCTTTTTCACACAGAGAGTGGCGAATCTCTGGAATTCTCTCCCGCAGAAGGTAGTTGAGGCCAGTTCATTGGCTATATTTAAGATGGAGTTAGATGTGGCCCTTGTGGCTAAAGGGATCAGGGGGTATGGAGAGAAGGCAGGAACATGATACTGAGTTGGATGATCAGCCATGATCATATTGAATGGCGGTGCAGGCTCGAAGGGCCGAATGGCCTACTCCTGCACCTATGTTTCTATGTTTCTATGTAATAGAGATCCCAGTGATCTATAAATCCAAATCCATGCTCCCTGCACCAGTTCCTCGGCCACACATTCAGACCCCCCTATCTCCCTGTTCCTGCCTTCACCAGCACGAGGTGCTGGAAGCAATCCAAAGAAAACCACCCTGAAAGTACTGCTTTTCAGTCTTCTTCCAAACTCTCTGAACTCATGTTGCAGAGCCTCCTTCCCGACGTCGTTTGTACCCACATGCACGACCACTTCCGGCTGCGCACCTTCCCTCTCGAGCATGTTCTGAAGTCAGTCCGAGACATCTCGGGCCCTGACACCAGGGAGGCAACAGACCATCCTCGAGTCTCGCCTGCCGCCACAGAATATCCTGTCCGCACCTCGGACAATAGAATCACCCACCACTATGGCCCTGCCCGACGTTTGTCTCGCCGGTCGAGTCTCATCGCGAGGAAAAACTTGGCCGCCACTCGGACTGGAAGCGTCGTCTGGCCCGACAGCCACCAAGCGGGCGGACTTGTTTGCAAGAGGAACTCTTACCGAGGACTCCTGCACCCGCTTCATCCTCTTTCTTTCCGTTCCTAAGTCGCATATCCTGCACTCTTGGAGTGACGATCTGACTCTAGGTCATGTCCAAGAAGCTTTTGGCTTCCTGGATGGACTGCGGGTCATCCAGCTGCTGCTCCAGTTCCATAACTCGGTAATTGAGGAACTCCACCTGGACTCAGTTCCCGCAGGTGTTGTCAAGTCAAGTCAAGTCAATTTTATTTCTATAGCACATTTGAAAACAACTCTCGTTGACCAAAGTGCTTTACATTAGTGCAGGTACCAACGTGCTAAAAAACTGTGGTACATAGATCAACAATACATACATAAATACATACATACAGTAGCAGTGTTACAAAATGTTGAGATTTAAAAAATCAAGACTATAATTTATCCCATCAGATAAAGCAAAAAATGGTTTAATTTGACACCTAATTCACTTTAATATCTTCAGTATTAAAAATGTTATGGCTATTTTCATACTGGGAAATTCCCTATTACTTTTCCATTGACTTAACACAAAAGCTGTGATCGAGGCCAATCAACAGCCCATAACTTTCTTAAACATTAAGAGAACTGAAAGAAATGTTCAGTTATTATAGACTGAAGCATTCTGAAACAAATATGAAACAATCTTACTTAGATGACTTGAAATTAAAGCATATAATTAGTTAGTTACCTAATTGTAGCTAATTACAAAATTCAATTACTAGATCTAAACATCTATCAATTTCTTAAGAATAGATTAACATTTTTAAATAGCCGAAGTGTCCAAATGACATACACACAAGAATTCGCAATATAACATAATTTTAAAATCTCTATATCATGGATTTATAGACCAAAAGGAAGGAATTTACAGGTAATGTTTAATACCTGTAAATTAATGGCCATTTAAATCATCTTGCGAGTGGGGTTTTCTGGAACGCGATCATTTGGAACGTTGCGGTTTGCGGTGAATTTAAACCCGTATCCGCAGCAAAAATACTGCCGGTTCGTATGGGGGGGGGGATGGGGGGGATAAAATCACCGTTTCGCAACTTAAAATGTGAATTAAAGGCATCTTCAGGAGCACTTTTATACATAAAATAAACGGCTTTCGTTTACCTGTCCCGTACCTGAAAATCGTCCCCGTTGTCGGCATTTATGGCTTTTGAAGCTGATTTTAAAATTACTCCAGCGCTGAACTTGTCGGGCGATTTAAAACCAAAATACACAGAACGCCCTTCGGAATGATTCTTCAGCAAAAGCCTGCACTCCAACGGCTTTTTATCCAACAATTATTTTCATGTTGATCACTCTCGCGTGTGTAGTTAGGACGGCTTTATATGGGTACCCTGAACTGGTTACCCTTCATGCTGGGTACGTGTGTACACAGAACTTCGGAATGCTTTCTTAAGCAAAAGACCCTGTTGATCACTCTCGCGTGTGTACCCATCTGGGTACTGAACTGTCCCATCTGGTCCCTAGTCGCCCCAACCTCTGACCGATATGTGGCTATTTATTGTTTAAAGCTTAAGCCAAGATATTAACTGGACTGTTGGTTTAGGGGTAGTTAGCGCAGGTGCCTGTTTGCTATCCATTCCCCGTGCCTCATGTTTGTGCCTGCACTTATTATCGACGGTGTCTCGTGGTTTTGTGTACAAAACCCGCACTATTACAGCTCACCCCAGGCCCGTACAAAGCTTTTTTCAAAAAGGGGGGTGGCATGACAGGATTACATAAATGTTAACGTGAAATAATGTGCGCTCTGCGCAGGTCACGAGCGCGAAGCGTGAAGTCCCTCGATGCCGGGGTCTAGGGCCCGCTTAAGGCCCCTGGAAGAATTAGGGTTTTAGATGCTCTCTGATGCATTCTGGGCCTTATTTTGGAGCATTTCTGCACCAAATTTATGACCAATAATTCAGAAATTAACAGGAATCTGACGTCGCTTTATCATACAAAGGGTGCTGGGTGTGTGGAACGAGCTGTCAGATGAGGTATTAAGGCTGGGACTATCCTAATGTTTAAGAGACATTTGGACACGTACATGGATAGGCGGGTTTAGATGGCTATGGGCCAAACGCGTGTGAGTGGAACTAGTGCAGATGGGACATGTTGGTCGGACATGTTGGTCCTCCCCTTCTCAGCTCTCCCTCAGCCCTCTACCCACCCCCCTCCCCAACCTACATCAGTCTGAAGAAGGGGTTCGGCCCGAAACTTGCCTATTTCTTTCGCTCCATAGATGCTGCCGCACCCGCTGAGTTTCTCCAGCACTTTTGTCTGCCTTCGATTTTCCAGCATCTGCAGTTCCTTCTTGAACACGTTTGCCGGTGTGGGCAAGTTGGGCTGAAGGGCCTGTTTCCACACTGCATCATTCTATGACTAAAAAGTTAAGAAGAAAAATGAATGTAGATAAGTAGAGCAGATTTGAAAGAGGAGTGAAATTTAAAGGCAGAGAGAGGTTTATGGGTGGAAAGGAACATAGGAAAGGAGGAGGAGAGTGGGCTTGGGCAGATGGGTGAATGGAAAATAGACACAAAGTGCTGGAGTAGCTTAGTGGGTCAGGCAGCGTCTGTGGAAAACATGGATAGGTGATGTTTCACAGAGTGCTGGAGTAACTCAGCGGGTCAGGCATACACCTACCACCCTTTGTCTGAGAAATATACCGCTCAGATTCCTATTAAATCTTTTCTCCTTCACTTTAAACGTATGTCCTCTGCTCCTCGATTCACCTACTCTGGGGAAAAGACTCAACCTGATCTATACATCTCTATTAGATCACCCCTCGTCCTCCTGTGCTCCCAGCCTACTCATCCTCTCCCTATAGCTCTGGTCCTCTGGTCCTACAACATTCTCGTAAATCTTCACTGTACCCTTTCCAGTTTGATGGCATCTTTCCTATAACATGGTGCCCAACATGCTGCCTCAACAACTTCATATGCAACTGCAACATGACCTCCCAACTTCTATACTCAGCCTGACCCGCTGAGTTACTCCAGCACTCTGTGAAACGTCACAGAACAGGGCATGATTAGCAAGTTTGCTGATGATACAAAAGTGAATGGTTTTGCAGATAGAGAAGATGGTTGTGAAAGATTGCAGCAGGATCTGGATCAATTGGCCAGGTGGGCAGAGGAATGGTTGATGGTTGCATGGTTCCCTGAAGGTCGAGTCGCAGGTACATAAGGTGGTCAAAAAAGTATTTTGGCACTTTGGCCTTCAACAGTCAGAGTATTGAGCATAGAAGATGGGAGGTCATGTTGCAGTTGTATAAGACGTTGGTGAGACCGCATTTAGGATATTGTGTTCAGTTCTGGGCACCATGTTATAGGAAAGATGTCAAAGTGGAAAGAGTACAGAGAAGATGTATGAGGATGTTGCCAGGACTGGAGGGTGTGAGTTATAGGGAGAGGTTGAGTAGGTTGGGACTCTATTCCATGGAGCGCAGGAGGATTAGGAGGAATATTATAGATGTGTACAATATCATGAGAGGAATAGATCAGTTAGATGCACAGAGTCTTTTGCCCAGAGTAGGGGAATCGAGGACCAGAGGCTATAGGTTCAAGGTGAAGGGGAAAAGATTTAATAGGAATCCGAGGGGTAACTTTTTCCACACAGAGGGGGGTTGGTGTATGGAACGAGCTGCCAGAGGAGGTAGTTGAGGTTGGGACTATCCCATCGTTTAAGAAACAGTTAGGCAGGTACATGGATAGGACAGGTTTGGAAGGATATGGACCAAGCACAGGCAAGTGGAACTAGTGTAGCTGGGACATTGTTAGCCGGTGGGGGCAAGTTGGGCCAATGGGCCTGTTTCCACACTGTGTCACTCTGACTCCACCCATGATCTCCAGAGATGCTGTGTGGTCATACCCATGTAAGAGTACAAGAATGTATAACTTGTTTATTGTGTATTTATAATACAGTTTATTGTGTATTATATGTCATAGCTGCTTTCTTGCATCTCTCTCTCTCTCTCTCTCTCTCTCTCTCTCTCTCACTCTCACACACTCTCACACACACACACACACACACACACACACACACACACACACACACACACACACACACACACACACACACACACACTATCTTTGTCTTTCTCTGTTTACATTACAAAATGTTCCATAATGGTATATAATCTCCATTTTTTCTGTCCTCTTTCTTTCTGAATGCCGTTTCTTCAGCACGTCTTCTGCCACTAAGAAGCCATGTCCTCAGATATTCTTCGGCGTTGAATTTTGACAGAGGAGGTCCCACCAACTTAATAAATGGAAGAGTTGAGAGATGATCAGTTAGAAGTCTTGCACGTTGTGGTGAACGTGCAGAAATGCATGCCACTGAAGCTTCTTTCACATTCTGCTGTTGATACCGGAATTGTATTTACAGCCGTTAGCTGCTGCTAAAAATCTGCAGAAACTACCTTCCCTTTAGAGTCCTTGAATTCTCTGGAGGCTCTGATACAAAGCCGACCATTGAAGTCAAATTGTTCTGCTATTTCTTCTACACCATTATCCCCAAAGGTAAAAAGTGAATCTTCTGGAATATTGTTAATATCTAAATATTTCGACTTGTTAATTAACTTGTTACATTTATCATTGGAAGCTGTTGTAGATTCAAGCAGCCTGGATTTCATATTACTGACCAAACTCCTCAAAAACTGTTGTCTATGTATAGTAATTACTTTATCAGCTCTTACATTTATTCCATTAAATATCATCTGGCTTGTTGTTTTCTCCACTTGAGTATAACATTTTCCTGGCTTTTCTATTTGACATTCAAGAACCATAATAGTTCGTTTAATTTCCACATGCGCTTTACTAAGTGTACAATTTCGGTTCTACAGTTCAAGTGACAATTCAGACAACTCTAGCAAACTGTCCATCAACAAGCCCAAATTATTTACGAAAGCCGATGATTCTAATACTTTTTTCAGCCCCTCGTACTTTGCTCTCTCTGTACTAGATCTTGAAGCATCACAGCTTGCTTTTCCAAAATGCTCCCTAATAGCTTTATAAGACTGCCACATTGACTTTACAGTTCGGGAAAGCGAAGCAACCCATCTCACACTGAAAACACAACCAATTTTCAACAGTTGACAGCGAAGAGCCTCAGCGCATGCAGTTAACCCATCCTAATTCTTAGGAGCTATGATATCTATATTACTAAAAGTAAGATCTTGACCACTTCCTGGTTTTCTGATTCATGATTTTTGAAAAATTGCTGCCACTTACGGCTGTGATTTTTGGCCATTTTACTCAGAGTCCCCCTCCGCTGCGCAGGACGAGGATTTTCCCCATCGATGAAAAATAAAAGAGTTATTAATGTTTAAAAAATGTTGACATTCTCTCTGCTTCCCCTGCTGGTGGGAGGTGGGGAAGGGACTATAAAACCCGGAAGTGTCGTGCTTCACTCAGTCTCTGCAAGATGGAGGAAGCGAGTGGGCCACGTCTCTCTGAGCTGTGAATAACATTGAACATATGTCTACTCAACTGTGAGTGCCCTTAATGTGATTTGAAAATGAAAACGTGGTTGCTTTGAAATGCTGCACTGCAAATGGTTGCTGGTGGTGGTGGCAACTGCTTTGAAATGCTGCACTGCAAATGGTTGTTGGTGGTGGTAGTAACTGCTTTGAAATGCTGCAGTGCCAATGGTTGCTGGTGGTGGTAGTAACTGCTTTGAAATGCTGCACTGCCAATGGTTGCTGGTGGTGGTAGTAACTGCTTTGAAATGCTGCACTGGTGAGTGGGTGCTGGCAGAAGGAGCTGTCCGGTCCCGATGGCCGCTCGCAGCTACCTGAGCTACTTCTCAACCCTAGTTACTTCTCCACCCGGCCACAATGCGGTGGCTCCTCGCCCGGAGCTCGCAAGTGGGTTACTGGCATGATTCCCGACCCCCTACTTTTCACCATTCCTGCCCTCCCTGCAACTTTACCTCGGGCCACTTCCCACAAGCTGGGAAAAGAACTCCCCCCCCCCCACCAGACAAGAACATTTGATAACGTTCACAGCAAGGCTTTGGAATTTGTAAATAAATGTAATGTCATGATTTCACAGATGAATATGGATGAAAATCAAACATTGGAAATTGATGCGTTGGAGACAGCATTGCCAGTTACGAGGCCGAGGAAGATGAAAATAATGGCATATGAGCTTATTGATGATGAAAGAAATTCTTCAGATTCTCTAGCTGATTTTCGAGTAAATGTGTTTAACCCAATAATGGACCGCACTGTCCAGTCACTAGAATCACGCTTTGTACAACACAAACAGTTGTATAAAGATTTGTCCTGCTTGGACCTAGCAAAGTTTAAAACTATTGCAGAGAGGGGCCTTGAAGATGAAGCATTGAAAGGTATTGTTAAGCTGTTTCCACAAATCAGCAAAGATCAAGTAATATTGGAATTGTTTTATTTTGCTTCAAATTTTGATGTATTAAAGCTATTGCTTAATGATGGTGAGAATATGGATTCCAGTTGCAACAATTGTAAAATTTGCAGCTCTTGCCCATCGTGTGTATTAAAAATGCTGGCATCCAACAGACTTCATGACAAGGCATATGATAACCTTTATGGACTTTATAAAGTCAACTGCACACTATCAGTTACTCAAGTCCAATGTGAGAGGACATTTCCAAATTAAAGATCATAAAGACAAGGTTAAGAAATTCGCTGTCTGAGGAGAATTTGGAATCACACATGTTGCTGTCCATTGAAAAGGAATTGCTAGATGATTTGGATGCAGAAGCAATTATTGGTAGATTCACACAATCATCTAGCGAACACAAACGATTGCTCTAGATATAGTGGACTGCATGCAATGCTCTATTGTACTTTTGAACAGTCTGTTAATGTGTAAATTGTGTAGTAAACTATTAAAAAATATCAACCAATTACTTAAAATTTAAAAAATTAAAATAAAATTCAATTATAACATTCTGTATTTACATTCGGTATCTACTGCCAGTAATATGTACAGTGCATGTACACTGTGATTACTAAGAAATACACATTTTTTCCACCCAAATTTTAATTGTACCCTTTTTTCCATATGTATTTTTTGAAAATTTTATTTATTCGTTATGAAAATTAAATGATAGCTTTGTGGTTGTGGGTGGGCCCCCTTTGTCTCCTGGCAACCAATATTTTTAGACCCAGTCCGCCACTGGTACGGAGGTTGTACGTTCTCCACGTTACTGCGTGGGTTTTCTCCGAGATTTTCGGTTTCCTCTCAACCTCCAAAGACGTACAGGTTTGTCGGTTAATTGGCTTGGCATAAA